>NC_056631.2:116316182-116558682 GCF_002870075.4 Lactuca sativa
TAACCTGTTGTAAGATCAAACTTGTAATACGTAATATTAGGGCAAGATGAATAAATAATGAGATACGTCAATTATGGAGTGACGACTCAATAAATATCAGTAAATGCAGAATAAACCCTAATCACTTCTTTCACAAAAGAGATGTGTATGAATTACACAGTCTCCTGCTTTGATACCAATTAATGAGTTAAGAAACTCTTTGATCGTTTAGATCTTCTAACAGGTTAATCACAAAAACGAAAAACAGCAATACAAAACACAAGAATGAATCAAAATATGTCGAATGATTCAATAGATTCAAGCCTCAGCAGAGCTCGATAAAGAACTTCCGCTGTAGAGGCTGTTAGGGTTACAAACAAATAAAAATCAAATCTTTCAGAATAATTGACTTCCAAATCCTACGTACTAAGATGCATGCAAGCACCTATAAATACAAAACCCTAAAAAAATAACTCATGGATGGACAGGCCCAATCCGGAGACTAAATGGACTAAATAGCGAGCCCAAGACGCAACACCTTTCAGACTCTACAACAAGAAGAATGGTATCAACCCATGGAATAATAATATGTCAAGGGCCTTAAACTTGTAAAAACCTTAGATTCACGACGTGAGATTAAGAAAATTCACGACGTGAAGTCGCAATTACGCGTATTCCTGGGAACCCTTGAGAAGTGACTCACGACGTGAGCAAAAAGGGTTCACGTCATGAAAACTGGGCAGACAGAAAAACATTGCCAAATCTTCTTCTAATGTGCACAATTCAACCAATGTCTTAATGTATTAAGACTCTTCTAAATTCACCAGTTTTTGACTCTTTCGCTGACTATCCACTCTCTTAACTCACCCCACACTTATTTTAAAATATGGGTCTCGACTCTCGACTTGAAAAACTCCCGGCTAAAAACGTACGCACTTATATCTTGATATCCTTTCTAGGCGCTCCTAGCAATTTCTGAGAAATAACCACCAAAGAAGAATAAAAGTAACTTAATATCTTAAAAGTTCTTACAATCCCAACCAAACAAAAACAAAATAAAAACAAACCAAATAAAATAAAAATAAACAATCAATCATCCTCCTCATCATCATGTGCTCCACTGGTTCCAGCTCCATCACCTCCACGTCCGCCATACTCCGTCCATCTTGGGCAAATCGGGTAATGATACCCTAAATGAGGTGGCTGCTCCACCCCAAGATTTCGGACAACATTCTCCATAGTACCTCCGATCCAATTGACACTCAATGATAACTGGTCAAAATAACCAGCCATGTCACTCCCAAAAGGTGCTCCCATCATGGATGCAGGTGGATGTATTGGCTGCCTGCGTTCTCCCCGTCCTCTCACATTCCTGCGCCTCGGCCGTGGTTGTGGTTCAGGTTGGTCGGCCGGCTCCTCCTCCTCCTCATCATCATCATCATCTCGAACAATTCCCCAATGTGTCCCATAGTTTTTGACCACCCTCATTGTTTCCAGATACCCCATACTAAACTCATTCCCCTCAATACATGTTAGAGAACGAGTGATTTCAGGAACAAGGAGGCCATAAGATCAGGGCAATCGTGTAACGAAATGCCCTCCACAAATGGGGCTTCCAGGACGAGCACTTGTCGCATAGTCTGCCAAATACCGTGCCAAGAAATATGGAATATTGCAACAAACACCCGGTTGTAAGATGCACCATAAAAAGAACAAGTTACTTTTAGTAACTTTATCACCGTGGTGTTTGTGATGAATGGAGAAAGTGATTAAGTGATGGATGAGGCGGTGTATCAGGCTTTTGATGCTACTCTCGGGAGATACACCGGATTTAAACACTCCAGTGGCAATGTTGCTCCAAAACTCAGGCCCCGAGACCCCATCCGCATACACCCGCGTGGCGTCCCTCAAAAATAAAATAAACTCATGAGTGATAGTCTCATGAGCTTCATACAGCCCCATACGGTGAGAAAACCCCACTAAACTGCACTCCCGATACTCCCCGCCTAAACGAAAGACCAAAGCTCGGGGAAAAGTGGGATCTCTAACATTGTCATGAAATGTCACCATGGAGAAAAACTTCATGCAAATCTCCTTATAAACACGCTCCTGGATGTTAAACAAGTTAAACCACCCTTTGCATGTAAATTGAAATCCGTCCCCTAAAAATATTTTTGTTAGGTATTGGGACATCCTATCAACCAAGACAACCTCCCTCATCCTTGCCCACTGAATAGTGGGAGCAACAACAAACTCTCGATTGTAAAGCCATCCCAACCAAGTATTCCATCGCGTGTAAACATCCCGGGGTGTAGTGGTTGGAAACTCGTAAAATGGGTGTAAACTCACAATCCCAAGAGGTAAGTCTCTTCTAGGTGCCATTTCTGCAAAAACAAGGAACAAACACAGCCAAAACAACAACCCAAAAATTTATAAATAAAAAGAAAAAAGAAGCTTCACAATCCAGAATTCACGTCGTGAAATCCTAAGAATTCACGACGTGAGTTCGTAGTCAGGTCCGAAAATCGTTCTGGTTTCTGTATAAATCGGCCATGATAGTGCTTGGGGTTTACTCGTATAACATTTTCAACCAATAATCAACTACATTCCAAGGGTAATTCATGAATCTTAGAGCACATTTCATACCATTTAAGAAATGAACAAACCCTAGTCCTAAATTCAACTATTTAAGAAAAATGAAGCTTAATAATTAAGACTCATTACCTTTGATGGAAGTAGTACGTAAGCACAAAGAAAACTTGTAGAGTTGTCGGCTAAAATCGGAGCAATTGGGACCAAGGGGGGACCAGATTTCGCTTCCACTTCGTGTGGTATAAACAAATGGAGGGTCAACTGGTTTTTTTAGGGCTTTATTCTGTGGTCTCGTGTCTTTGAAAACTCACGTCGTGAATTCGTAAAGATTCACGTCATGAATTTTATTTGGGCTAAAATTGGTCCATGCACTCACGGATTGATCTTGGACCTCTTAGTCTAATGGGCTAAACTCTATTATTGAGTATTTATCCAGTTTTTATCACGATTCACGGCGTGAATTCCTAAAAATTTCACGTCGTGAATATGGTCTGGAAGGAAAAATTTATTCTAAATCAATTTTGGTTTTCAACTAAAATTTCCAATTATTACTACTTCCATTTTAGGGTCCCCACATTCAGTGTTTAACTATGTTATAATCAAGTTAGATGACATGATCTATGTTTTTAAGACTAAAATGCAAAAAGAAAAGAAAAAATGCAAACCAAACTCGGGTTGCCTCCCGAGAAGCGCTTCTTTTTCTTGGAGTCTTGAGTTGGACTCCGTGCCTCCTACGTTGAGTCCTCGGAAGAATCCACCACTAGAATCTTTGGTTCCTTGAATCGCCTCTTGTAAGCTTGAACTCGTCTTTTGTACGCCTTCTTCAAATTCTCCTTTTTAGCTTTGACCTCTTCTTCATCAAGCTTGCGTTTGGTCCCTTTAGTTTCCTCCCTGCATTCCATAGCATCCTTATCCTCTTTCACAACTGGATTTGTCACCCTTGAAGTGACCTCCTCTTCATCACTTGTCATCTCCTCATCCTCGCTTACCCAAGAAGGTGGACTCTTATAAGCAATGACTTCAACCAAATATGGAACAGATGCTCTTAGTTTTGTTCTTTTGACTTGATGAACTGTCTTGATCTCTTCCTCCATAAGCTTTTCTAGCTCTTCTAGTTCATTGTCTTCATTAATTGTGAACACCTCTTCTTGAACATGATTCCTTAGGAAGCCATCTTCTATCCCAAAAATTTGTTTTTCATTACCAACCCTCAAGGTGAGATTAGACTTGCGAATATCAACAAGAGCTCCAGCAGTGTTAAGCAATGGACGACCAAGGATAATTGGAACATCTGGGTCTTCCTTCATATCCAACACTACAAAATCTATTGGAAAAACAAATTTTCCAATTTTTACTAAAATATCCTCCACAATGCCCCGGGGTTGTGTCACTGAACGGTTCGCCATGTGAATAGTCATTTTTTTAGCCCTCATCTTCTGAATTTCCAACTTTTGATAAAATGAATAAGGCATCAAATTAATGCTAGCCCCATAATCGGCTAAAGCATTAACCTTCATTTTGTTGCCAAACTCACACGGAAGAGTGAGACGTCCAGTATCTCCCATCTTCTTAAGTGTCTCTCCCAACACAGCTTTTGAGCTTTGCTCACTTAGAATCACCTTAGAATGCTTCTTTAATTGCTGGCGAGTGTCTATCAAATCTTGCAGTAATTTCTGATGCTCGGGAATTTTTGATTAGGACTCGACAAAAGGAGTATTAATCAGGATACCCTTCACGTGCTTAACAAACACCAGATGCTCTCTTTCCAGTGGACTAAGGGTAGCTCAGGAAGGAAAAGGCAAAGGTGGCTGATAACCCGAACCAACTACATAATTTTTTTGTTCATGACGGGCCCACGTCGTGAACTTACATTGCTCATGCGTGAATTCTGCAATTTAGCAGCATCTTGATTTTTGAGCTTGGGCTTCTTCAACTTTGGATCGGGCTGCTGTTGTTCAACTTCTAAGGCTTCTAAGAACTCAGAGATGGCCTCTTCTTCAGTGTCTATGGCCATTACATGAGATTGGGCCTTCGTTTCGGGATTTTTCGGGGACAACTTCTCATAAACCAGAGTGGCTAGTTGACCAAATTGTACTTCAAGGTTATTGATGGAGGCTTGCTGATTTTTTATTAAAGTTTTCTATTCATTATTAGCAGAATCAGTAGCATCGTGTCTCTTTTCCGAAGCTTCCATAAACTTCATCAACATGGTCTCTAGATCAGGTTTCTTCTCAGCTGGTGGCTGCTCCTTTTGATAGAAGCCTCGACCTGTCTGCCTATACTTCTCCTCTTTTTTCTTCTTATACTCTTCATATGGAAGCCACTCCTTCTTTGGTTTCCTCCAGTATTCATCACACTTATCCCCACTCAAGTAGCACACTTGAGCTTTTATGTTCCCAAGCTCATCTAAATTGCAGTCCTTGGTCAAGTGCAGACCACTACACCTCTCGCAACCCACTCTCATGGCATGAATTGACTGGTCCATATGTGTTATCCTTCGATCCAAATTATTCAGCATAGCCATCACAGCTGCTATTTCTTCAGTTTGGGCCCCTCCACCGCCTTTGATTCCATCTTGCCTAGGGTTGTGGTATTCGTGAGAGTGCTTCGCGAATTCTTCAATCAGCTCCTTGACCTCCCTTGGATTTTTCTTTGTCAAAGGTCCTTGAGAGTCAAGGAGTTGTCTTGTCATAACGTTGACCCCATCATAGAAGATTGACATCTCTTGTTGCACATTTAGATCATGCTGAGGGCAATTTTTGAGCAAGCCCTTGTACCGCTCCCATGCTTCGTATAATGACTCCCCCGGCTGTTGCTCAAAGTTGGCTATTGCCTTATTGAGTTTAGCTATCTTGGATGGCAGGCAAAATTGGTCCAAGAATTGCTCACGCATCTGAGCCCAAGTGGTGATTGTACCCGGTGGAAGTGATTTTAACTACTCCTTAGCAGCTCCCTTGAAAGTAATGGGAAGCATCCTAAGCAAGACGGTGTTTCTGTTGACATTTGGGACATTGAAGTAATCCGCAATGTCGTTGACTTCATCTAGATGCTTAAAAGCATCCTCATGATCTTTTCCAAAAAATGGGATATCCTTCAGTGCAGTCAAGATGTGCCCCTTCAGCTCGAATGTGGCAGTGGCAGGTATTGCGGGTTGGACTAAACCGAGACCCACATCTTCTCGAATCCGATTCTTGTAAGCTCCCATGGACATCTCTTCAATTGCTGCCATCTCGTTCCTTGGCTCGTTCTCGGGTTTGCTCGTATGTTCTTCAAATTCCGGCTCGGTATCGTATTCGGATTCGGTTTGGACGGGTATTTGATCCAAGTGCTCAAAATTGCTCTTGTGCCTTGAGGATGAACTTGACTCTCCTGTCTTCTTTCCCAACTTTCTTGAAAATGCTGACTTTAGCTCTTGCAATGGCGTCTTCTTATCAGTCTTCTTGTGAAGTGCAGCTTCGAGATCTTCAATTGGTGGCACCAAAGGTGTGGTAGATCCTCTGGTCATGAACTCCTGCAAACTAAACACAATAAAAACGTAAAACTGAAATAGAAAAAGAAAATACTTAAAAACTAAAAACTACAGTTCTCACGTTGTGAGTTTATACAGCTCACGTCGTGAATTCTGTGACAGAAACAAAAATCAAAAAATTTTGCTAAAATAATATGTTACTAAGCTAATAAACAAAAATAAATAACTAATTAACTTTTATGCAGATTTTATCCCACAAAAAGGGTCGATTAATCTAATGCAACTAAATAAACTAATAAACGCACTGCTCCCTGGCAACGACGCCAAAAACTTGATGTGTACGAAAGTACCCACTAATTTTAATATTTATAACCTAACAAACTTAAACTAACTATGCACTTATAGGCAGTGTACCTAGTCAGATTACAGTATAGCTTAGGTAAGTCAAGTGTCGATCACAGGGAACGGTGTTACTATTTAATCTACTTGCTATCAAATTAACCTAATTATTAACAAGTTTAGAAAGGGTTTTATTTGATTTTACAAGATCAGACGAGCTTAACTCAAATTCAATCAATAAGTAAAAACACACTCTTGTTTAGTTCGAATCTACTTCATCCTTATGGCTAGCTAATAATTATGGATTATCAAGTTGGTTTTAATTGTATTAGTAATTTAATTCTAACTTTACCAATAATTAATTAATTCATGTCAAACTATGTATGGTCACACACATTTAAACACAGAACCAATTATGAATATGAATATGCTATGTAAGATTTATTATGTAAACACAATTATAGTCACAATCCACGTTCTCTAGCACAGCTAAGTTTATTTATTCTAATTACTAACTAAGATTGGTCGTTCCTAGCTCTAACAATTTAATGTTCACTAAATCATTGGGTAAACAAGTTCATGCAGTTAATGGTCACTAAGCTACACAGAACATGACATTAAGCAACTAGAGAAACAAACACAAGCATGCTAGGTAACTAAAAATCAAACACAAGCAGTTTACCAACTAAATAAATCCATAAAAATTAAGCTATTCATAAGTTAGAAGCTTCATCTAGCTAAACAAGAGTAGCTAGATTCAGCTGCTCATAATAGCAACTAACACACTAACACAAATCAAAGTATAATGAAACATGTTCCTAAGTAACAAATAAGTAAAATAAATTATGGACCTTCACTCTTTTGGTGTTGAAAGCTTCTTTCCAGGACTTCTCTTCTGCTTAAAATCGCCTTCTGGAACCCCTTTCTCTAGCCAAAAGTCCCCTTTATTCGTAATGGTCAAAGGTTTATATAGTTGCTGATTTTTATAAATTCACGTCGTGAATAATAAGATATTCACGTCGTGAGTTCCAGATAACCGTGCCCGTCAAGGATTCCTTCACCCGCGTACATATCTTCTAGAACTAACTCTCATGTCGTGAATCTTCCAGTTCTCACGATGTGAGAACGCTTTTTTCAGAATTTCTTTTCCTTTAATCTTTTAATCCCAAAGTTTCTTCGTTTAACGCTTTTAGTCATTTTTCTTCAAAATGTCTTCTTTTTGGCTGCAAATAACATTTAAGCCCATAAGTACCATTATTCTAAACAAATTACCAACTTATTAATAAAAATGTACTTAAATATTGCCTAAAAATAGATATAAATATGGCAATATCATTTGGGTTGGCATATTTTGACCTGCCAACCTGCGACACGCCAACCCGAACATGACACGATTGCCAGGCCTAGCTTTTTGAGCCATGCAGGGGCTCCAATCCATAGATCCACTCTTCTACAGTCTATCCCCCACATAAAGTTGCAAACTTTACATGAAACCAAGGAGCTAAAGGCCCAAAACACTCTAGGGCTAGGGTTTAAGACAAAGGGGCTTCACCAATAACTTATTGACTTCAGCTTTAAGAGATTCTGGACCATCACAACCCTAGATCTGAAGTAGCAACCTCATATCTAAGTCCCAAAGCCAAAATAGATCTCAATCTTACCAAAATAGCCCCAAAATCTCATTCAAGAATAGATCTAATTGCAATAAAGCCAAAGCAACAACTTATTACCTCAAGGATGACCTCCCACTGAAGAATAATCCAACTCTCTACAAAGCCCCTTGCTCCAAGCTTCTTGATCCTCAATATCTCTTCACAAAACTCCCTTATCTAAGCTCCAAATTGCTCCCAAGGACTCTCACTCACGATTTAGGGTTTATGGATCTCAAAAGGGAAGTTTAGAGGCTAGGGAAGGGATGTGATGTTCTTTAAATAAGGCACAACCCCCGGGATTAGGGTTTTCCTCATCCAGACCAGACTCGCCGAGTCCACTAGCTGACTCACCGAATCGGTCACTTACTTTATGCCCCGGATCCCGCTCCGACTTGTCGAGTTCCTCCCTGAACTCGACAAGTTGACTATTGACTTAAAGCCTTTCCTTTCTTTTCTTGGTCTTTCTGATTCTAGGTGTTACTATTGGGTAGCGTAGGATTTAGTTTGTATTGCGTCATTGGGCTCGGTTTATAGTCCAAAGTTTTGCACTCCGGTTTGGGCCTGTCCAACCGTGAGCTTATAGGGTTTACTATATAATAATGTGCTTGCATGCATGTTAGAAAAAAAAAACATCTAGAAAACGATCTAGAAGACAATAGCGATTACGACAGTTCACAATTTATATTCTTTATCGTTCTTGTAAACCCTAATCCTCTATAGTTGTAGTTCTTTATCGAGCTCTTCTGAGGATTATTTATTAATCATTCGACATCGTTTGATCCATTATTGTGTTCTTGTTGTTTACTTGTTTGTTTCTTTACCTGTTTTATAGATCTAATCGATCTTCAAGTTAATTTTTAACTTATCAATTGGTATCAGAGCAGGAGGTTGTGTAATCGATACACTTCTTTTCTATGAAGAAGGTTTCGATTAGGGTTATTCCGCAATTACTGATATTTATTGAGCCGTCATCTCATTATTGACGTATCTCGATATTTATTGTTTTGCCCTAATTCGATTTATTACAAGTCTGATCTTTGAACAGGTTATTCGATCATTATGGACAAGTTGCAATCGAATCCCATCAATATTTCGAACAGCATTGGATCAACAACGAAGATTCCCATCCTGTACACCCATGATTATGAAGTCTGGGCGCATCACTTTGAAGATTACGTTATAGGATCTGAGGATAATGGATACCTCATCTGGGAAGCAACCATCTCTGGACCCTTTTCTCATTTTGCAACTTCAAGGATTATTAAAACTCAAAAGGAGTATTAATGATCTTCTGAAAGATGTTAAAGATATTGCGCAAGATGAAAAAGATAAATTTCAGTGCAATATCAAGGCGTTAAGATTGATCAGATTCGCCCTTCAGTCCGATACTTTCAGGCTGGTAAGTTCATGCACGACGGCAAAAGAAATATAGGACAGGTTACGTGAACTGTACTCAACAGACGAAGATCTAGAACACTCCATTCAAACCTTACTCTTGTCTGAGTTTGGTGAATTCAAGCAAGGAGCCGAAGAAACTGTGACCCAAATGTTCGATCGCTTCAATCATCTTCTTAGCAAGATGATCAAACATGACATCGAAAGGAAGCTTATTGAGCAGAAGGTTACATTTTTGAACGGGCTCAGATCCAAGTGGAGAGCAGTTGTGTCCACAGTTAAAGCGCATGAGCAATTTAAATCCTACTCTTTGGCGAAACTGGTGGGCATCTTGAAATCTCAGGAGAAGATCGTGTTGCAGGAGAAGAATGTGGTTTCAAGCCTAGGTTCGTTAGCCCTCTTGTCCAAAAGTAAAGCTGTGATGAAGGACGAAGAACTCAACTTGGAGGATTATGACCTCACGTCTGAGGATTATGCTATGATGGTGTCTAACCCCAAGAGGTTCATCAAAAGGAGATTCCCCACCAACAAAAACCGAAATTGGCAGGAAAGCTACAGCTCTGAAAAGGTTAAAGATGAACCGAAGGCTGAAGAATCAAAGAAGGAACCGAAGGCTGAGGGTGATTCTGGAGTAAGCTGCTACTATTGTGGTGGAAAGAACCACTATGCAAAGGATTGTGTCCTAAAAAAGATGGCTGAAAAGGATGAGGAAAAGGATGAAGAAGCTTTGTTGCAGAAAAAGCTGGATGAAATTAGGAAGAAGAAATCTACCGCTAACCCCTCTATGAATGCTCTAATTGTGCAGGGTTCGGTAGCTGATGACGAGTTCGGTGGCGTGGAGGTTTGGTCAACCGACTCTGAAGATGATGAAGTGAGGAAGCCTTCTCATGGAAAGGCTTATGTGGCTAAAGAAGAAAGCAGTGGAGGAAGATGCTTGATGGTATCCGATGTATCTCAGATGAGGGGATACAACACTGATGGTGGGAGTAATGAACCGAAGGAGCAACAGGATATGTGCTTTACAGCTAAGCCGCTCAGCATGCAGTTCAACGAGCTCGACGAACTGATCAAGAAGATACAATCCATCTTTGTCTCATTCAAAGTTCCACAAAGCTCATATGAAAAAAGAACTAAAAAATGTTAATTCAAGAATCTCTCATCTAGATAGTAGTTTAACTCAAACTCGAGTCACCAATTCTAACCTAACTGACCAATTAAGCAGGTGTCTTCGAAGAGTGAGGAACGGCGCATGTGGATCGAACTAAAGGAGTCGGAATTAATCAAAACAAAAGATGAAAACATTTATTTACAAAGAGACAATTTAAAGTTGTTGAAACAGCGAAATGTTTTTTGTTTGATTGCCAAACGTCTTTACACTAATATTACTCAGCTTCATTTGGATTGTGAAATAGGACAAAAGATTCATCGCATGATTTTTCCCTTTCTTGAGTTTAAGGAGGATGAAATTGATGCTGAAGCATATAATTGTGAGAGTGTTATTTCATCTGAGGACGTTAATCCAACCTATATGTATGGACTGGACAAAATAGAATCTTTCATTAAATCCAAGGACCATAAGGACATGCTTAAAAACCTTTTGGATAAAAATGATAGACTAAAACTGAGAACCGAAACCATACAAAAATATGATTCTTTAAACTCCAACTTGAGTTCAGAAAATAAAATTGATGTTGAAAATGCATCTGAGCTTAATGAGGACGACAATATGAGTGAAATTTCTGTAGAGGACACGGTTGACTGTTCAGAATTTGTAAAAAGCGAACCTGAAAACCACAAGAATCTAATTTCAGAAAATTCAGTGGAGTTCGCTCGTCTGTCCCAACAAAAGTCCCCGATTCTTGCATAAAAGGCCGTAGTATATCAAAAGGTTAGAACCACTCCAAATCAGGTATACAAGGTCACAGGCGTAACCGAACATCAGACTGCTGAACTCACAGCTATTGTAAACGAAGACAATGCTGATGGCTGCGATGAGTTCTTCTGGTCAGCTCCAATCGATAATGCTGATGAAATAGTAGGTTTGTCTGAAAGAACCTCATGGAAAAGCAAAAGGAGATACGTACCAGAACCCTTGAATAAACCTGATAACTTCGATGTGCCAAGCACAAGCGGTACGAAAGACATTCCGCAAGAAAAAGGAATTCCAGCAAAAGAAGTCACATCTTCAAGTGAAACTTCCTCAGTTCAGAGTAAACCAGCCAAAGAAAAACAAAAACCGAAAGCTAACATCCATCATCAACCGAAGCAGATGAGAGATCAAAAACGTCAAAGGAATCGGAGATACAGGAAGAATCTCTCCGAGAGAAAACAGTTTTGGAAATCCCAGAATGCCTATTTCTCACATCAAGACAAAAACTTAAAGTCAGAGAAAAATCCTATTGAATCGCAAGAGAGCAACAACAACCGAAAGCAGAGGTTCGGTTCGGAGAAAAACGTCAACCGAAAGCAAAGGTTCGGTTCTGAGAATGATCTCAACCGAAAGCAGAAGTTCGGTTCAGAGAACTATATCAACCGAAAGCAAAGGTTCGGTTCTGAAATCAAAAGAGATCAAAACTCTAAGGTCGGTATCACCAATGGTCAAAAGCAAAAGGGTCACATAGAGTCTCCAACCAAGAAGTCAACTCAATCTAATCCTTCTCATTCTAACTCATCTAATTCTACTACCTCTTCCAATTCTTCTCCACCTCGTTCTAAATTCCATTCCGCTCCTTCTCAAAAATCTCAATCATCAGCAGAACAAAAGGGAAAACAGAAGGTTTCAGCATCTAAACCAGAGTCAAAACCGAAAGCACCAAATACTAATAAAATTAAAGTTTTTACCATCAAAAAGAAAGATGAAACAACACTAATAAAATGAACATATCTTGTTGACATCTCTCTTACTATTCCTGTTCCTGTAAAAGGCTCACGTGGACCCAAGAAACTTTGGGTTCCTAAATCTGCTTAATTTTTGCAGGTTATCAGTGACGAGCAGTTTGACGAAGAATGGTACATTGATAGTGGCTGCTCGCGTCACATGACAGGAAGGAAGGAAGAGCTAAGGGAATACAGGTCTCTTTCAAATGGTGGAAACGTCAAGTTCGGGAACAACTCCTTCGGCACCATAAAAGGCTATGGAATGATTACTAACAGTGATTTCACGATAAGGAAGGTTGCATACGTGGAAGGGCTACAACACAACCTCATCAGTGTATCTCAGCTTGTTGGAGGTACCGGTCTCAAAGTCTCATTCGACGATGAGGGTTCTGAAATAATTGAGAAGAAGACGAAAAGAGTTATTCTCAAATCCGAACGTAAAGGTGAAATGTTTCCTCTAAACCTCAAACCTATCAAAGGAAACCCAGCTATCTGCTTGTTATCAAAAGCGCAATCTGACGAAAGCTGGCTGTGGCACTGAAGGCTCTCTCATCTTAACTTTAAGGACATCAACAAACTTGTCACTGGAGGTCATGTTCGAGGTCTTCCATTGCTCAAGTACGATAGAGACCATCTGTGTGCTGCATGTGAAATGGGGAAGCAGAGTCGTCAAAGTCATCCATCTATAATAAACACTAAAGTTGTTGAACCACTAGAATTACTTCATATCGATTTGTGTGGTCCATCATCTATCAAAAGCATCGCTGGTAGCAAGTATATTCTTGTTATTGTTGATGACTTTTCGCGTTTTACATGGGTGTTCTTTCTGAAGCTTAAATCTGAAGCGACTCATAAGCTAAAGGTGTTCATCAAGCAGATTGAAGTACAGCTGAAAAAGGTCGTTCGCAACATCAGGAGCGACAATGGTCTGGAATTCAAAATTAGAGAATTCGAAGAATTCCTGGCGGAAAAGGGAATTAGTCACAACTTCTCAGCTCCCTACACACCTCAACAAAATGGGATTGTCGAAAGACGAAACTGATCTTTGTGTGAAGCCGCCCGAACCATGCTAAGTTTCGCTTCCTTACCTCTTTATTTTTGGACTGATGCTATTTCTGCTGCTTGTTTTACACATAACAGGTCATATCTCAACAAGCGATTCACGCTCACTCCTTATGAGATTCTCAACAACAGGAAGCCCAATGTGAAGTTTTTCCATGTGTTTTGTTCAAGGTGTTTCATTTTCAATTCCAAAGAACACCGCAACAAGTTCGATGTAAAAGCCGACGAAGGAATATTTCTGGGCTATTCTCTCACTTCTAAAGCATACAGGGTGTTAAACAAGCGTTCGAGGAAAATCGAAGAGACTTACTACGTGACTTTTGATGATAGCTATGTCAAAAAGCTAAAGGCCAATGAAGACACAGCTAGGGAAATCTTTCCTCAAACTGGCCAAGTCACAGCATCGATCGCTAATCTGTTCGAGAAGTTCATGGAGCTCTTTGATGAACCAGAGAAAGCCATTCTCTTAGAAGCAGGCGCAGCAGAAAACAAGGTAGATCATATGAAGCAAATTGTCGAAGAAGCTGCAAGAAGAATGAATGAAGGAGGATCAGGTTCTGACGATTCTCCACCACACAATGCTTCAGTCGAGGGGGAGGATCAACCATCGTCAACTCAGCCGACCTCACATGTTGAGGGGGAGCCAAGGTCTCCAACTGCTCCTAAAAGCACTTCACCAACCGAAAGTGCCACACCATCCGAAGGTGCATCAACGCCCGAAAGCTCCACACCACAAGAAACCTCTGAAGCTCAAAGCATTCCTGAAAGCTCATCTATCGAGGGGGAGCATGCTGATATGTCTTACGACTATGAAAGCCAGTCCAAACCAGAAGAAATGATAAATGCTGAATTAGATCCAACCTTTGATCCAAACTACCCACCTCTCACCAAATGGACCAGAGATCATCCTATCTCTCAAGTTGTCGGTGATGTCTCTGAAAAGGTTCTGACTCGATCACAACTCAAGGCAAAACAGACTTCCTTGTTTTCTAAAGTCGAATTCTGCATGTTTAACTCTTTCGTATCAAAAGTTGAACCAAAGACAGTTAAGACTGCTCTTGATCACTCCGATTGGGTTCAAGCCATTCAAGATGAACTGAACGAATTTGATAAGAACAAAGTCTAGCGTCTTATTCCATCTCCTCCAGATGCCTCGGTTGTTGGTCTTAAATGGGTCTTTAGGAACAAAATGGACAAGGAAGGAAACGTAATTCGAAACAAAGCTCGTCTGGTCGTGAAAGGCTACTGTCAGGAGGAAGGGATTGATTATGAAGAAACGTTCGCTCCTGTAGCTAGGCTGGAATTAGTAAGAATATTTCTAGCCTATGTT
The DNA here is from genome assembly GCF_002870075.4 of Lactuca sativa. Lineage (NCBI taxonomy): Eukaryota > Viridiplantae > Streptophyta > Magnoliopsida > Asterales > Asteraceae > Lactuca > Lactuca sativa. Next base: position 116,330,878 of record NC_056631.2, read on the forward strand.
GCCCACAAAAACTTTGCAGTTTACCAAATGGATGTCAAGTGTGCATTCCTCAATGGTGAACTAGAAGAAACTGTGTATGTGGAGCAACCTCCCGGTTTCGTAAATGAAAAGTATCCAAATCATTGTTACATTTTGGATAAAGCCGTGTATGGACTGAAACAAGCTCCGAGAGCCTGGTATGAAACGCTGACTAAATTCTTAAAGATGTCCAAATTCAAACAAGGTTCGGTTGACCCAACCTTCTTTCGCAAGAAGGAAGGTAACCACCTTATGATCGTTCAAATTTATGTCGATGATATCATCTTTGGCTCAACGAATCCTAGCCTAACAGCTGAATTCAGAAAGTTGATGGAGACTAAATTTGAAATGAGCTCAATGGGTCCTATTAACTTTTTCCTTGGTTTAAATATTAGATAGGGACCCGAAGGCATCTTTATTAATCAGGAAGCTTACACGAAGACTCTCCTTGCAAAATTTGGCATGATGGGAGATTCCAAAGTTAAAGTTCCAATGGCGTTCGGCACCAAGCTCACTCCATCCCTGGACAAACCGGCTGTTGATATTACGCTTTATCGACAGATGATAGGCTCACTGATGTATCTCACTGCTAGCAGGCCTGACATAATGTTTTCAGTTTGTTACTGTGCTAGATTTCAGACAAACCCACGCGAACCTCACATGCTTGCAGTGAAGAACATTCTACGATATCTCAAGCGAACTACCTCCTTAGGTCTATGGTATCCATCCAATTCAGGCTTCTTCGTTCAAGCCTACTCAGATGCAGACCTTGGAGGATGTGGATTAGACAGAAAAAGCACCACTGGTGGCTGCCAATTCCTTGACGGGAAGTTGATTAGCTGGCAATCGAAGAAACAAACATGTGTGTCTTTGTCTACAGCTGAAGCAGAATACATTGCAGCTGCATCCTGTACCTCTCAAGTGATTTGGATCCAGAGTCAACTCAGAGACTATGGACTCAATATGAAAAAGATCCCACTATATTGCGACTCTAAAAGTGCAATTAGGATCTGTCATAACCCAGTGCAACACTCCAAAACCAAACACATAGCACTGATGTATCACTTCATCAAAGATCATGTGGAAGATGGAAACGTTGAAGTACACTTTGTTAGAACCACTGATCAACTGGCTGATGTCTTTACCAAAGCTCTTCCTGAAGCATCATTCAACAGAATTTTACAAGGGCTAGGTATGATGGAATCAGAATCAGTACCACAAACTACCTCTCGATCTCAAATGTAAGAAGCGAAATTGACCGAACGTTCAGGTTCGGTTGAATCATCTGCACTCGCTCATCATTTCAAAGGTAGTTTTCTTGGTTGTAAATTTCATGTATAAAGTTGTTTATCTATTCGTCTAAAGTATTTCCTTTTTGAAAGTCTAAATTCCTTGGTTTATAAAAGTTTTTCAAAACCGTAACCAACCGAACGCTCGGGTTCGGTTCCAGAATTTTCCAACGTTTTTTTTGTTTTTCTATTTTTTTCAAAGTTTTTTTTGTTTATTTTCTTTCTTAGTCTTATTTTTCTTTTTTTTTTATATATATATATCAAAACTCCAAAAATATTTTGTTCTTCATTTGCTTTGTGTCTTTAATTTTTATATGTGTGTTCGTTCGTCTATGGGGAAATTTTTAATGGATTAGTTAAGTGTCCCTAGAAGCATGTTGCTGTATGTGACCAAACTCTCATCAGATTCTGAATAACAGCCTTAATGACTTGGTATACACAAACCTTGTCTTCCTAATTAGGCTATCACATTTATTCTAATCAAGAGCTACCTAACTCTCTTCTCACATGAGATAAGAGTTTTCTGCTTGGTCCTTCGTTTATAGCAGAGGTATTTTTTTCTTACACCATCTCCACTACATTTCTCCATTAAATTCGTTTCATCAATGTAACCCTTGAGACTCTCAGAAATTACCACTGAGGTTTATGGTTACCCAAAATCTGTGTTTATGATCTTAGTTTCGTGCCACTACGAGCTGAGTGAAACCCAAAATTCAACACCATATCTGAATTGACGGTGAACAATTAATTTGATCAAGTTTTCACTAATGAATTGACGGACGTATCCTTCATGAAATCTCAAGTTTTTCTTTTGTGTGATTCCTATGAAATTGTTAAACACCATAACATTTCTTCCCTTGGGATCCAGTTTTTAATTTTTTTTTGAGATTTTATATTTTTCCAAGCCACTTTAAAATTAATTCATGCCTACTTGTTCAACAGACTACACTGGTCTCACAAGTACTTTGTTCACTTTCTATCTTATTTCAAGATTAGAACTGTTGCATCAAAGCTAAAGCCACCCTAAAGAGCCTAATTAAAAGAAGCCTTTCAACACTTCTTAATGAGTGTTTGATCGTTATTCAACAGGAAACCACACTAACACTTTAAGGTCTCTCTTGACTTTGACGGAAGAGATTCGTGCCCGGGATCATTTGTTTCGTGTCATTATTGACATCACATTTATTTCTAAAAATATTTGCTTTATTTCTTTTCTTTTTACACCCTTAGCACGAAAATCTTTGATTTTCCAAAATTCTGGTTCTAATAATTATAGGCTTTTTCATTGGATCGGTGCTCAATTATAAAGACGTGGTCAAAATTAATCCACGTGGGCGTATCATTCACAAGATGCAGTTACAAAGATAAGATGAAGGGTTGCTGACTCAGGCGGGAGTCTAATGGATTGAATTTCAAACGGCGGTAAAACTGGAACGCATGCGAATTTGAAACGTCCATTCTTTAACTGACGTAGTGGACGCGTGTGCGAATTTGAAGCGGTTCCTCTCTGGCACATAAAGGCGCGTGTGAATTTGAAACGGTTTCTTCAGAAACGGCGCTTGTTGAGCGGTGCGTTCCAAGGAATCTGACACTCTCTCTCATGCGTGATCATCGCTTACCTTCACTGTCACGCATCAGTCAAATTCCGGGGAAAACCTTTCGTATTTCGATAGAAGATTTGAGCAGATTTTTCTCTCTCCTTACAACCACTATAAAAGGCGACTTCATCTCCCTTTTACCTCTTTACTGCATCAAAATTCCCAAGAGAGCAAAATTCCCTGAAACCCTTAATGTTCATCATCTTCTTCCCAACTTCAACAATGGCAGAATCATTGTCCGTTCACGCTACTTCACACATCCTTCCCATTCGCCCTCAACAGTGTTTGGTGATCGATTTAACCCCTCAGGCGTACGACTCCTACATGTTCCCGATCATAGAGTGCCTGAAGTATTCCCCAATCGCACTTGCACTTTCACGGGTGGGATCAGTGCCCATGGAGATTTTATCGCAGATCTATGCGACTGCACATTATGACAAAGCAGTCGATCGAATCTTCTTCGAGGTTTCTGATCACAAAGCCTCGATTTCCAGGCAACGATTTGGCTCATTGCTAGGGTTTGCTGCTGACCCTTCAAGGGTTAATCCGGAGACAATTCCGATGGGCCATCTCCTCAACATGTTCTATAACATGGGGTACACGGAGGCCCTCACCTCCGTCACAAAGTTTAAAAAGTCGTGTTTGCCGCCACAGTGGAACGTCATGTTCACTGTACTCTTCAAGGGTCTCTCAGAACGGAGCTCCAGTTCAGACGGCTCCAATCGCCTCTTCCTCTCCATCATGTACGGAGTTTACAAGGGCGTCAACGTCGACTATGGGTTGGTTCTCTGGCAACAACTCATCCAGAGTTTATCCTCCTCTTCACGACATTCTGAGGTGTCATATGCCAAGTTTTGGACCATCATTACTAAGTGGGCGATGGATAAGCACGATGTCCCCACTGTTGCCGGTGCATCGATGTCTTCGATTGGTACATTCCATACCACGAAGATTATCGTCTCAGATGCATCGAAGTTCTCTTTCATTGGTTCCATTCCGGAGACCATGTACGGTGATGTTCCAGGTGACAGCATGATCATCCGGACTTACAAGGAATTCAGACAATCTGGTCCGAGGGAACTCACGCAGGAGATGCTCAAGTCCATTCATGATGCCGATAAGCCTGTTTCAAGAGGAAAAAAGGCAGACAAAGGGAAGCAAGTGGCGAAAGGGGCTAAAGGCCCTTTTCCCAAAAAGAGGAAGGCTCCTAAAGCTGCTCAGTCCCCGCAGCAGAAGAGGCGAAAGACTCAACCCAAGCGAAAGCTCATTATCGCTTCCTCTTCCAGTGAGTCGGAGGGTGAGAGTTCGGATTCGGACGGCTCTCAAAGGGGCGACACCCCTCCAAGAGGCAATACCCCACCCAGATCACCTACCCCTGACATGGAAATCCATATCTCACCAATTCCCTCTCCCACTCAAACAATTCCCACTTCCATTCCCACCATAACCCCCACTACCACCATTCCTACAACCTTTTTCCCTATACCGCCACCCATTTTCACTGATACAACAACAACTTCCACTGCAAAGGTTACAACCAACGTATCTGATACGGGGGTTCATACCGATGCAACCGAACCACCACCAGTAACCGAAACCATACACACAACCGAAACCCAACCACCACCCGAACCTACCCACACTCAAAAACAACCCGAACCTACCCCAGCTCACACTCAACCTGAACCTACCCAAACTACAACACCACCAGCTTCACCACCACCCCCATCTCCCGGTCATGCCTCTGACGGAGATAACCCTTTCCTTGGTGGGGAGAACATGCAGTTTGATTCGGTCTATTTTAGTCCGTTTCAGGTGCAAAGCGACGATGACGAGGATGCTCCAGTAACAAAGAAGCACCTTAAGGAGCTGCATGAGAAGGTTGACTTGCTCATTGCTTCCTCCTCCAATTCTCAATCATCTCTCTCTGAAGCTGCTCTTCAAAAGATTGTTGATGCCTTCTCCAGGGCTCAGCATGATTCAGTCGCTTCTGCCACTGCTGCCATTGAAGCCTCGACAAAAGCATGTGAGGCTGCGACCGAAAAAGTCAATAAACTATTCTCTGATGCCTCTTCCCTGTTAAAGTCCTTACAGGAGAGTGTCGATGCCACAAAGACAACGTTGGAACCAATTGTTCAACAGTTGGCCACGTTCGTCTCCACGGAGTTGAAGTCGTTTGCTACCCTTCGCTAATCAATCAATGACGACAACTCGGCCCTTCATGCCTCCATCGACGAGCGCCTCTCTAAACTCCAAGAGGATCTCGCCGCAGAAAACTCGTTGATGGACGTTCTTGCAAGCAAAACCACCGCCCTCATGGTCAAGAGCGCTCAGCTTTCCAACTCTCAGCAACAAATTGACGCTCTTCGATCCGAATGGGAGGTCATTAAGACATGTGTTTCGGATGTACACTCTGCCATATCCAACATCCTGGAAGCACACGATCCGATCCTGAACCACTCTGTGAGGCGAACCCTTGCCGAAAAACTTGCTCCTGCCCTGGACCTGCTCAGTAAAATAAAAGGGCTACCTAGTTTCGTGTCCAATCCGAAACAAGGGGGAGAAGTGAAGTCCGGACCGAAACCACCTCCTTCCTCAAAAGCTGCTCACACAACCGAACCTCCTCCTACAGGTCAAACTTCTGGTTCGGGTGTGAAGGATAAAGGAAAGAAGATAGCAGAGGAAGAAGAGGATGATGATCAAGAAACCATTGCCGACTTGTTGAAACGCAAAAATAGTCGCAATGTTGATAATGACAACGTTCGTGTGGCGCGAGAAGCTGAAGAAGCTGAACGCAAACAAAAAGAAGCCCACGATCTCCTCGAGAGCAGGAAGACTCTTTTCCCTGCTTGGACTCGAGAGAGAATGATTAAGGAGGCAATCAAAACTCCGAGCATCCTATGGCTCGAACCGGTGATCTCCTTCGACTGCTACAACTCTGTCGACTCGCAGTTCGACATGCCTTTAACCCGAAAGGCGTTTATCTTCCATTCCTTCGCCAACGTTGCTGAAGTCCCTCATCCTCATCAGGAGGTTGATCAGGAATTAATCGAGTTCTATCTGAAGGCCGCTCAACCCCAGTATCAAACATAGAGCGCTCAGAAGATCGTCAACGTTCGGGTTTTGAAGCCATATACCGAAGGTAGATTCATCAACGTTCGGTTCAGGGTGATCCGAGGGTCTGCAAAAACTGAACATCTCATTTCTTTAGCAGATCTACCGAACCTCAACCCCCATGACTAGATCGTTCTGCACAACATCCTCTTGACGAATGAAGCTGAATATGGTCCGATCATAGACCATCTCAAATGGATGTTGGTGTGCTATATCATGGAGGTAGCCCTGATGGAGCAGGAGATTGCCAATGTCTTCAAGAAGAAACCGAAGATCTCTCCTGTTGGCTCGGCCAGTGATCTGAACCAGATGAAGATGGGAAAGATTGACCCAAGACGAAATTCGGTCATGTTCACTAGGGCTGAAGGACAGAAATGTCTCTTTGCCTTAGCGGATAAACATCTTTATATCACTTCTTGTCTAGAGCATGTGCTGGGGATCATCCACCGGTGTAAAGAGAATACAGCGGATGATATCAAATACTTCAACGATATGATTCAGTGGTACATCCGATTCAGACAGAAGATACTTGCTCTTATCTCGCATCTGTTTCAGACTGTAAAGAAGAAGGTTCCTGCTGCTGCTGGCCCAAGCAAGAAGTAATGATCTCGCTCCAATTGACGCAAAGGGTGAGATTGTTGGGTAGCATAGGATTTAGTTTGTATTGCGTCATTGGGCTCGGTTTATAGTCCAAAGTTTCGCACTCCGGTTTGGGCCTATCCAACCGTGAGCTTATAGGGTTTACTATATAATAATGTGCTTGCATGCATGTTAGAAAAAAAACATCTAGAAAACGATCTAGAAGACAATAGCGATTACGACAGTTCACAGTTTATATTCTTTATCATTCTTGTAAACCCTAATCCTCTACAGTTGTAGTTCTTTATCGAGCTCTTCTGAGGATTATTTATTAATCATTCGACATCGTTTGATCCAATATTGTGTTCTTGCTGTTTACTTGTTTGTTTCTTTATCTGTTTTATAGATCTAATCGATCTTCAAGTTAATTTTTAACTTATCAGTTACAATCGGTCTTTCTTTATATGAGCCTTACAACTTATTTCTGGTATTTATATTGGACTTTTATTATTTGGATAACAGATAATGAAATCTTATTAAGTTAGCTAAGAATCAAACGACTTTTAACAGTAATTAAAGAGTTGGTGAGAAACAATTATCAGCACACTGAGAACGGGTCGTGCAAAGCACGGGTCTAGAACTTTCCTAGTGTATATATATATATATATATATATATATATATATATATATATATATATATATGAAATTAGAAAGAAAAATAATTTAAAAAATAAAAAAATAAAAAAAAAATTATTTTTGTTTTTTGTTTTTTTTTTCAATATATATATATATATATATATATATATATATATATATATATATATATATATATATATATATATATATATATATATATATATATATATATATATATATATATATAGGGGAGGGTTTATGCGAAAATGCAAATAATTTGCGAAAACAAGAGAAAACTATGAGATTGTGCCACCTCAACCTTATATTTTGGACAATAATCCATCCAAACATTGAACTACATGATGATAATCGATGATATGTGAGAAATTGTTTCATATTAGCAAAACATGATTTTTGACATTTTGATTATGAAAACATGAATTTAAAAGTGGTTAAGGACGTGAAAAAAAATAGTTGTTAAAACCGTCGTTAAATCTATATTATCAATATTATCCCAATGTAAACTTATTATCTTTAATTTATTGCTAATAAATTTAATTTTTAAAGTACTTGTGTTTGATTTTTATAAGATAAAATATGTTTTCGCGTTTTCGCAAGATATTTATGTTTTCGAATGAACCAATTTATATACATATATATATATATATATATATATATATATATATATATATATATATATATATATATATATATATATATATAAGTTCAACAAAGAATAATTTTAAACCCAAGAAAAAAGGAACAATTATTTTTTCAAGTTTTTGAGTTTATTATTTATCGAAAAAATCTAAAAATATCTTAATTTATAATTTCACATTGTAAATGCTAAAAAAATAAATTATATATTATTCGGATTCACGTTGTGAATTCATATACAAATGTAGATTCACACTGTGAATCTGCACAGATTCACTGTGTGAATCTGAACAGATAAAAAAAATAAAAAAGAAATATCGAATTTGATATCAATGGAATAGGGAAAAAAGCAATGAATTTTTATATTTTTAGTTTCTTTTTTTAAATAAAAAATAAGTTGTAAAAGTTAAGAAAAAATTGGTTCATTGGTTTAATGGTTTAAAATGATACATTGTTCAACCCAACCCCACATATATATATATATATATATATATATATATATATATATATATATATATATATATATATATATATATATATTCAACTGAGAAGCCTCCTAGAAAATGTTATAAATTTCTTGTATCTTTATTTTATTTTTTTATTTTTTTATAAAATATAAGTTCTAAAAATTGAAAAATATTGGTTCTTTGGTTCAATGGTTGATAATGGTTCTCTATTAAATGTCAATATATATATATATATATATATATATATATATATATATATATATATATATAGACACACACACACACACTAGCCGTTACCCGTGCAAAGCGACGGCGGCGAATAGTTTTTTCGAAGATATGTTTCTTTTACAAAAATGTTATGTTCCAAAAAACAGTACATGTCCAAGACAATAGAATCCAACTTTGGCGTTATTATGTGTTGCACGATCTCAACCTCCAATTTGTTGTTTAAAATGATGCAACATTATTCCCCAAAAATCAAACGATTTTTTTATCGATTTCCCCGATCATTATCTTCCAAAGTGTCAATGTTTGAGATTGGCTAGGAAATGAAATTAGATTTGAATTGGAGAAAGTGATAATGGAATTTGAGAGAATTCGAATAAAATGAAAGATAAAGGTATGGTTTTTGAAGTGGTATAGAGGGTAAAATAGATTTAAAAAATAGAAGATTTGAAAAGAGAGACAAAGTAGAGAAAGTAAGCGGCAACCTGTTACATATCCCGCTTGTTCTTTCAAATTGCGGTACCATCCTAGAGGGGGCGGTGTAGCCGACGGTACCTCCATCAACCCAACAAAAAAATTGGACGAATCTGTCCAACCTTATATCCATCTATTCTACCAAATAGAGTCAATAGGTACACATATATCAATAATTTACTTACTACTAACATCTAATTTCAGATTTCTTAGTTTTCCAAGTAGTCATGCGATTCATATTCGATCTTTGCTAGATTGCTTGAATCAATCGAGAGATTGCTTGAATCAATCGAGATGATGTGGATCGTAATATATCATTTGTCTTCTTTGGTGGCAGCCCATGTGATAAGGGTGTTCAATAATTTTCGAATCCCGAGATTCCATTTTAGAATCGATAAATTCAATCCGAAATTTGAGATACGGACTCGGATGGTGATTTTCCAAAACTTAGGATATTCATATTATCTGAATTATTTATTGTTTGTTTTTACTTAAGTTTTTTTTCTTCGTTATTATACTTTTTCTTTGTAATTATACTTCACGTGGTTCTTTTTTTTATATTTACTTTATATTCATTCGTACATTTATAAACAACTCTATTATTCATTCCTACATTTATAAACAACCCTATGTAAGTATAACCAAGTAAATTAATATTTAAATGTCTTTTGAAATTTATAAATCAATTCAATATACATAAAATCCATAATTTACATTAGAAAAAATATATTTGATGTCAATCCATTGCTCATTTGTATTACGAACTCAGGTGAAATTGTGACAATAAAGAAAGACTTTCAATAGAATAGTTAAAACCAAATGTAGTAAAATTACTGTTTGAATTTCAAAATAAAATAAGAATATGGTGTTGAATTTCAAAGTCAAAATGAGAATATGGACGACTAATACTAAACCAATTCCAACAAAACAAACTGGCATCAGAAAAGCAATACATACTTTGACACTAAAAATCCACCATACAAACTCAACAACCTTCGATCCATTCTATACTTCTATCATTATATCATTAACATCTATTTACAAATAAACAAAAGTGCATTGTTATTTTTCCATTTAGTCATTCTACGAATAATAGAAGTAAGCCAGTAAACGATGCAATGTTTACTATGATAATGTGTCATATGTAGAGTGCCACAGTTAATTGATTATGAGAACTAATTTGCCATCTGTAGAGCTTCCATGTGATATTGATCATCAAATAATTGACCCAGCCTTGCCTACAAGAAATCACGTTCATATTTAAATAGTTAAACTTTCCAAAGTTGGTTGACCAATTAGATCGGAAAAAAGAAGGCTAAAGCTTTCTTGTTCGATATAAACATCCATACGCTACTAGAAAACCGGTGCAATAGCTACAGCACAATCCGTAGCTATTCTGTAGCTATAAGTAAATAGCTACGGAATTGCTATGGCAAAATGTCTGTAGCATAATAACCCGTGGGAAAATTATAGCTACAGATTAGCTACAGAATTGCTACGGAATAGCTATGGAATTTTCCGTAGCTAACATAGCTATGAAACAGCTACGGAAATAAATAACTACGGATTTCCTACAGAATAGCTACGGAAATGGATACCTACGGAATAGCTACGGAACAAAATAGCTATGGAATAGCTACGCAATTGTTACGGAAATATATAGCTACGGAATTGCTACGGCTAACATTACCTACGGATTTTTTGTAGGTAATCCGTAGGTAATCACTTTTAATTTAAAATAAAAAAAACAGCAAAAATTTATAAAAAATCCAGTTTTTTTTTGTTCAAAATATTGGAAAAACTCATTACATTAAACTAATAATAATATTGAAATTCAACCAAAAAACAAATAACATTACAATAAAACTAATAAACCTAAAAGTCTCAAATACAAATACATATTACAAATGAACATTGTCTAATAATACATTAAATGTGTCTAATAATACACATTAAAAGTGTCAACTACAAATGTTTATTTAAATGCTTACATACATAAATTTGAGAATTATATGGTGGATCACAAAAAATACAAATATTTCTTGCATTCTGATCGGACTAAATGAAAGAAAAAGAAATGTAATTTCATTATGTTGTCTAATATAACATCTTACTTTCATTTCATATTCTTAATTTTGTTTATATCAAATGATATTTTAATTTTCTTTTCTTACTAAAGCATTACCCTTATTTTCTTTTCATTCTATTTCCCAAGTGGGACATCATTTTTTTCCGTATACAAATAGTATGGTTTGTAGTAAGGATAATTAATGGTTGTACCTTGAATTGAAAGTAAAGACAATTATATTTGTCTACATTGTTCGTGCAAACCCAAAATACAAAGTTATTTCATATGGAAAGGGGGAATGATTATGGCTAAAATAAATTGCAATTTTAGTCATTACAAATTGTTATGGCTTAAAAAAGTTGTTATTTAACATAAATATTGTTGAGTTTCCAAACATTTACCTTAAGATCACCCCAAAACATACCAAGATGTTTTGTGGCTTCATGTCACAATGAAATCATGCAGTTGGAATGCAAGTAATGCAAAGCTCTGACCTGAAACTTTTCAGAAAGTATAAAAAACATTAGATGTTAAGCAAGACATCAGAGATAAGAACAAATTCATACTCACTTATGAAAAGATGTATTATTCACATTTAAACCTTAGACGGTTACATGACCATTTTTTCCAACAAACATGCCTCACACATTATAGCAGGGGGCGTGAGTCTTCTTGTTGTGAAATTTGCCTCCTTATCCTGAAATTAAAACAAAAAACAGGAATACTTACCAAAAATTGATGCATAAATTGGTTTAAAATGCCATAAATAGTTAAAGTCGAAGAAGGAACTCCGGCGGCAGATACGACGACGACAGTAATGGCGATAGCAGGAAAGAAGGAACTCCGGCGGCGGCGCAGACTGTGAAAGAGAAGAGGGGAATCGAAAGAGAGTGTGTGAATGGAAGGAGCAAGTTCAACTGTGAAAGAGAAGAGGGAAAACGAACGAAGTAAATGCGATAGAGGGAAACGGCCGCTAAAATGGAGGCGGAGAACGAGTGAACGAGTCGGAGAAGGGATGAGCAACGAGGGGAGGGGTGGTTTTGGGTAGCGTTCACAGAAGACGATGGGGGGAAGATAGAAGCGAGGAGTGTAGGAGTCGATCGCTAAAATGGAGGCGGAGGCGTACAAAAAAAATATGAAACCCTAAACTGAACAAGGCAAAAAAAAACAAAAACAAAAACAAAAACAAAAACAAAAAAAACAAAAAAAACAAAAAAAAAACGAGGGTGGTGGGACTTGAACTCGGGTATTTTCCATACATAACCAACAAATCTACCAATCGGCTAGGAATGCCACATCCATACTAACATTGTCCACTATTACTTTTAACCATTTCCACAACCGTTTATTGTTATTATTATTATTATTATTTTGTGATTTTTAAATACATGTAGATACACATACACGAGTACATACATATACACATACACATAACCATATAAATATACATACGCATTTAAATACACACATACACACACATATACATTCGCACATACATACACATATAGACATACATAAACATACATACATAGACATACATAAATATACATACAATGTTGACCAAAAAAAGTTAAGTTATGGCACTTTGATATCTCAAAAGTGTAATGGCTTGAGTTGTAGCACTTGGTTCCTGGTACGTAAATCTTATTTAAGTATTTTCCATTTTTTTTAGCCTTGGACTCGACGAGTCATAGGTCCAACTCGTCGAGTAGAGACGGGACCCCGGGACACGTTTAAGTTGGCGACTCAGCGAGTCCATATCCTGGACTCGGTGAGTCACCGCTGTTGGATGAAACCCGAAGTTCAGGGGTTTGCACCCTATTTAAACAACATATCCGCCCCAAGCCAGCCCCCATTCCCCCCCCCCCCCCCCCCCGCAGAGCTCCCAACCCTCGTTCTAAGCTTGTTCATTGAGAGTTTGAAGCAATTGTTGTGTGTTCTTGAAGGTTTTGAGGCAAAAGGGGAGTAGATCAAGAGGAAGGGAAGGAATCCAAGCATCTTTGTGCTCTCTCAGCAATTCCGTTGAGGTATAACCCGTTTTCCCCTTGTTTCTATGTTTATTACTTCATTTAAGTCATTCTTGAGCCAATCCCCAAGCTTGTATGTGCATTATAAGTCGTAATAAGTTGATTGGCCTTTAGATCTAGGCAAGATTGAGCTCCAGGAGCTCAGATCTGTTACCTTTATGGACCCATGTTGCTTGTTCACCCTAGATCTACCCTTTTGAGGCATTTTGAGCCCTAAATCCCTCATTGGTGAGTATCTACACGTAAAGTTGGAAACTTTACGTGTCATTCATGCTCTAGGAACCCAGATCTGTAAATGGCATGGTCTGGAATCGAGTAAAATCGCGTACATAGTGATTGCATGGCGACGACTCGGCGAGTCGTTCATCAGACTCGGCGAGTCTGCTCGCGAGTCTCCGAGTTGTCCCCTTTTTCGTTGTGTCGAGTGTGTGTAGTGGGTCACGGGGTGTGACTCAGTGAGTTGGAAGCCAAACTCATCCATGGAGGAACTCGGCGAGTCCATGCCCTGACTCGGCGAGTTCAAGGCAATCTCCTTAGATCAAGAACAGACTCGACGAGTTGTTCATACAACTCGACGAGTCACAACATAAGGTGTTCTTCGGATGAAGATGAACTCGACGAGTTGTTCATACAACTCAGCGAGTAGGTTGAAGGACTTAAACCTCAGTTTAGAAGAAGAACTCGTCGAGTCAGCGCCTAACTCGACGAGTAGAAATGGGACCCAAGTCCGTCGATTAGACAGGGACTCGGCGAGTTGGCGAACCAACTCGGTGAGTCGGGTCAACTGAAAGTTGACTCTGACTTTGACTTATGTCATGATCAGGGGTAAAATGGTCATTTTACCCAATAGACTGTTAGCAGTAATTGATTGAGTATGTTGTGGGAATTGCAGCCGGAGGATTTCCGGAGCAGCAGTAGGCAGTCAGTTCTCTACCAGATTAGCAGCTATTTCGAGGTGAGTTTCCTTTCCAGTAGGAACGGGTCTAAGGCACCAAGGCCGACCCGTGTAGACGAGATGTTAGTACTAGAGTGTGGGCCGAGCCCGTATCTGTGGGTTTAATCAAGTATGATATATGTTTCAATATGATAGAGTTGCTTATACTTGTCGTCTGTGTGATACTTGTATATTATTTGATTAGCGGTGGAGTGTGGGCAGGGCCCGTATCTCTTCGAGGTTGGAGTTAGGCTAGGCCCGTATCTCCCAGATAGTAGAGTGTGGGCGAGGCCCGTATCTCCTGGCTAGCAAAGTGTGGGCAGGGCCCGTATCTTCACAAGTGTGGGCGAGGCCCATATCTCCTGGCTAGCAAAGTGTGGGAAGGGCCCGTATCTTCCCGAGTGTGGGCGAGGCCCGTAACTCCTGGCTGAACGTTGTTTGTTATATGCTTGCATGGTATGAGGTATTATGGGGGAACTCACTAAGCTTCGTGCTTACGGTTTTCAGTTTTGGTTTCAGGTACCTCCTCAGCTAGGGGAAAGGAGCCGACGCGGTAGCAGCACGTCACACACACGCACACTCTCTTTTTTCTGCAGTTACGAGTTTATTCTGGGATTGATACTCTGATATTTTGTTTGATCGAATATTGTGGTTTTAATTTGGTTTTCGATAAGAAGTGGTTCAACTAAACAATGTTTTAATTGTTAACATTTTCTATGTAATGTTTTATAAACGCAATTTTTGGACGTGAAATTTTGGGTCGTTACAAGTTGGTATCAGAGCCCTGGTTTGAGGGATTCGGACTCACCTTCAGGGTGTCTGAACTCAAATCGAGGGATTAAAAGATTTTCTAAAAGAAGATGTTTTCTAAAATTGAGAAAAGAGTTTTGAGAAAGAACGAAGTGTGTGATGTGCGCGACCGGCCGAGCTCAAGTAAGTATTCCCCAAAGTACCCATACAAGTTTATGTTATGTTCACCAGCTTTTGTAGAACAGCATGCTAGAATAGGACTAAGGATCTAGGAGTGATGCCTTATGTGCCTGCTTTATGTGTTCAGTTGTATGAGAATTGCATGCTAGTTATTGAGTAGACAACAAGTATGATAGCCTGATTAGGTTATGCCTGATAGTATGAGCTTAGCACTTTATGCTAGTACTATTCCTGTAAGCAGATAGAGTTGATTGAGATTGTTACCCTTGTCTGAATGCTGCTTGCTTCGTGCTATGTTGGACTTTGAATAATGGGAATTAGCCATTAGGCGAATACGTCACATCACATGTGATCAGGGTTGAATAATCTTAGGGTACCGGATTTGATCCTACTGCGTAGCTCTTGTTTGTGTCCAACCGTTGCAGGGACGAGTCGGGTACTCGAAGGATTATTTGAGCCTCATCACGTGTGATGGTATTCGGGTAATGGCTAATTGGCATTAAAAGGAGGTCTGCAGCAGCTGAGGACTGGATCGAGTAGAGTCGGAGATTTCCCTAGGGCGAGCCTAGGATGAGTATAGTAGTGAACAACCATAGTGAAAGGGATCTGGTGGAGTCGAGCCAGTCCTTGAAGAAGGTACGGATAGATGTGGAAGGTAGTATGGGCCCGTACTACTGAAAGCAGAGGATTCGTACCCGAACCAGGGAAGGCCAAGATAAGACCAGGGAACTTGTAAGTAGTTGTGATCCCTCAGGAAGTATCAGTATCTCTAACGATTGTTGTGATGTATTGCAGAATGGTGGTACTTCGATCGAGGCCGGTAGATGGCGGTTCAGGAGAGGGGTCAAGTTCGGGATCAGGTTCCGAGCAGGTAGATGAGGGTCTATGCGAGTTCATCGCGTCAGAGATCACCAGGGGTATCCTTGAGTCGACTCCCATTATCTTCGGGTCAATCAAGGAAGGGATCATCGAGTTGATGGAGGATCGCCTCAGGGCGTTCAGGAGCGACATGGAATCTGGCCAGTCGGGTCCTCGCACACTGTCCTTTAAGGACTTCAGGGGCAGTGGTGCGCCAGATTTCCACGGGGTGAAAGACCCCATTGCTGCCAGGCGATGGATTGCAGACATTGAGTCTGCATAGTTGACTAGCTTCTGCCCCGAGGGGTCGAAGGTGAGGTATGCAGCAGGGTGCTTGCGAGACCGAGCTCGTGATTGGTAGGAGTCAGTGGGTGACTCGTTGGGAGCCTCAGCTATCGAGGCTATGACTTGGTCAGATTTTGTGACCAGATTCAGGGCAGAGTTTGTGTCGGCTGTCGAGCTTCAGCAGCTGGCTAGGGAGTTTCTGGACATGAGACAGACGACGGAGACTGTGGCGGAGATCACCACCAAGTTCCGGGAGAGGGCTTTGTTGGTGCCCCAGTATGCTGGCGATGAGGATATGAGGAGGACCCATTATCATGATATGCTACGGGCTGACATCCGGGAGCATGTCAGCTTTTCAGCTTGCCCTACCATGGAGTCCATGATCGCCAGGGCGAGGGAAAGGGAGATTGATTTAGAGCACATTCGGAAGAGGAAGGCAGAGGCAGGGCAGGTGGTTGGGGCTTCAGGAAAGAAGCCCAGGGGATCAGATGGGAGGCCGAAAGGCCAAGGAGGACCCGGCCGCTGCGGGAAATGCGGCAGGACGCATGAGGGAGCATGTAGAATGGGATCAACAGGCTGCTACAAGTGCGGCAAGGCGGGGCACTTTAGCAGGGATTGTACTACTCCAATTTCGGCTATTCAAACGTCTGAGTTGTTGTGTTTCCACTGCAACCAGAGGGACCACAAGAAGGCCAATTGCCCCCAGTTGACAGTTTCAGCGCCGGTAAAGGCGCCAGCTCCAGCGACCCTGCGGATCACGGATGGCCGACAGGGTAAGGCAGAGGCTCCAGTGGTGAGGAGCCGAGCATTTCAGTTGACTACCGAGGAGGCACGCGCCGCACCCGATGTGGTGACGGGTATGATTCTTTTCCCTGTTTATTTTATTTTATTTTATGATGTTATGATATTGATATGTGCTCGGTATATATATATATATATATATATATATATGTTTTAGGATCGTTCCATGTGAACGGTATCCTAGTTCAGGTGTTATTCGACTCGGGTGCATCCCGATCATTTGTGTCCCTTGCGCTTAGCAAGAAGTTTCATGAGTCTTCGGGCATGTTGGATTGCCCATTGGAGGTAGAGATTGCGGATGATCGATCGGTGCGAGCATCGATGGTGTTTTGGGATTGCGTATTGCGTCTGTTTGAGGAGCGCTACTTAGTAGACCTGGTTCCCATTCCGCTGCGTGGGAACAAGGTGATTATAGGCATGGATTGGTTGAGCCCTAATGGGGCGGTGATAGATTGCGCGCAGTAGCTAGTGCGGGTCAGGACCCCAGGCGGGGGGGGGGGGGGGGGAGTTAGTGATTCATGGCGAGAGGCCGCAGTGTGGACCTGCAGCATGTTCAGCAGCGAGGGCGAGGCGCTACCTTCAGCAGGGATGCGCAGGATATGTCGCGTATGTGATGGATACCCGGGAGGCGGGTAAGGCGACAGTGAGTGAGGTTCCGGTGGTGCGAGATTTCGCAGATGTTTTCCCAGAGGAGCTTCCTGGGATACCTCCGGAGCGACAGGTGGAGTTCAGGATTGACCTCGTTCCTGGTGCGGCTCCGATAGCCAAGGCACCGTATCGGTTGGCTCCTCCCGAGATGTAGGAGTTGTCTACGCAGCTGCAGGAGCTGCTAGACAAGGGATTTATTCGTCCGAGTAGTTCACCCTGGGGAGCCCCGATCCTGTTTGTGAAGAAGAAGGATGGGTCGCATCGGATGTGCATAGACTATCGGGAGCTGAATAAGGTAACGGTGAAGAACCGTTACCCACTCCCGAGGATTGATGATCTCTTTGACCAGCTTTAGGGAGCGTCTTGTTTTTCCAAGATCGATTTGCGTTCGGGATACCATCAGATGAGGGTCAGGGAGGAGGATACGTAGAAGATCGCGTTTCGGATGCGCTATGGCCATTATGAGTTCGTGTTGATGCCGTTTGGGCTCACCAATGCTCCTACCGCGTTCATGGACCTCATGAACCGCGTATGCAGACCAATGCTGGATCGGTCTGTGATAATCTTTATCGATGACATCTTGGTTTATTCCAAGACTCAGGAGGAGCATGAGGAGCATCTGAGAGAGGTGCTGGAGACCCTGAAGAGGGAGAGCTTGTATGCCAAGTTCTCCAAGTGTGAGTTTTGGTTGCGCGAGGTGCAATTTCTCGAACACCTTGTCAACCAGAACGGGATTCTGGTCGATCCGGCCAAGGTCGAAGCCGTGATGAGATGGGAGGTTCCGAAGTCTCCATCTGAGATTCGGAGTTTCCTGGGATTAGCATGCTACTATCGGAGATTTATTCAGGATTTCTCCAAGATAGTCGTACCCCTGACGCGGCTGACGAAGAAAGTCGTGGTCTTTCGATGGGGACCCGAGCAGCAGGCTACATTTGAGACACTGAGACAGAGACTGTGCGAGGCGCCGATCTTAGCCCTGCCAGAGGGCGTAGAGGATTTTGTTGTATACTGCGACGCGTCCATTTCAGGGATGAGCGCGGTACTGATGCAGAGGGGGCATGTCATTGCCTACGCTTCGAGGCAGCTCAAGCCTCACGAGGCGAACTACCCGACGCATGATTTGGAGTTGGGGGCGGTGGTTTTTGCCCTCAATATTTGGCGGCATTACCTCTACGGGGTTCGATGTTCCATTTACAGGGACCACAAGAGTCTGAGGTACCTCATGGATCAGCCAAATCTGAACATGAGGCAGCGTCGGTGGTTGGACGTGGTAAAGGATTATGATTGCGAGATCCTCTACCACCCGGGGAAGGCCAATGTGGTGGCCGATGCGCTTAGTCGCAAGGCGGCGCCAATCAGGGACGTTTGCATGAGGATGACCGTGGTGACTCCCCTGTTGGAGCGAATTCGGGAGGCTCAACAGGAGCCTATCAAGGAGGAGTATCGGAAGACCGAGCGTGTGGTGGGTCAGGTTTCCTCCTTTGATTATGACAGCCGAGGACTATTGACACTACACCGTAGGGTGTGGGTGCCGTATCACGGAGGCGTGCGCCAGATTTTGATGGAGGAGGCGCACAAGTCTCGGTTCTCTATTCATCCCGGGGCGATGAAGATGTATAGGGATCTTCGTCTAGATTATTGGTGTCTCTGCATGAAGCGGGATGTGGCATGGTACGTTGAGGGGTGCTTGACCTGCAGGAAGGTCAAAGCCGAACATCAGAGACCGCATGGCAAGATGCAGCCGTTGGATATTCCACTGTGGAAATGGGAAGATATCACGATGGATTTTATCATGAAGCTTCCCAGGACCGCGCGTGGAGTGGATTCAATTTGGGTCATTGTGGATCGATTGACAAAGAGTGCTCACTTTATCCCGATTCAGGAGAGCATATCGACCGAGAAATTGGCCGACATCTATATCAGGGAGATCGTGGCGCGGCACGAGGTGCCAGTATCGGTTATCTCGGACAGGGATGTGCGCTTTACTTCCAGATTTTGGAAGAGGTTTCATGACGAGTTGGGCACTCATTTGCATTTTAGCACTGCCTTCACCCACAGACGGATGGTCAGAGCGAGCAGACCATCCAGACCTTGGAGGATATGTTGCGGGCATGCGTGTTAGATTTCGGTGGTAGCAGGGATACCTATCTTCCCTTAGCCGAGTTCTCCTACAACAACAGCTACCATGCGAGTATTGACCGTCCCCCATTCGAGATGTTGTACGGTCGGAGGTGCAGGACCCCGATATGCTGGGGTGAAGTAGGCCAGAGAGTCATGGGGAGCACCGAAGTGGTGCTCAAGACGACCGAGAGGATCCAGCAGGTTCGGAGCAGGCTTCAGACTGCTCAAAGTCGGCAGAAAAGTTACGCCGACAAGCGCCGATCCGACCTGGAGTTCCAGGTTAGGGATATGGTTCTCCTGAAGGTGTCGCCTTGGAAGGGCGTCATTCGATTCAAGAAGCGGGGCAAGTTGGGCCCGAGGTGTAACGACCCGTTCCCGGTATGTTAATTTATTGGTAATTGTTGTGAGTTTTGCAAGAGGAACTCGGCGAGTTCATAGCCTGACTCGCCGAGTGGGGTCGCGGCTGAGAGCACGCGTGAGCCGGGGACTCGGCGAGTCCATATCCTGGACTCGGCGAGTCCATCCGTCTGGGTGAAACCCTAACTCCCGGGTTCTTGCTCACTATTTAAACCCCATTATAGCCTCCATCTCGTCACTTTCCCCCTTAGAGCACTGTGAGAAACCCTAAACCTTCCTCTTGTGAGCTTATATGTGATCTTGTTCCATTTTGTGAAGGGGTGAAGAAGGAGAAGAAGAAGGAAGCAAGGAAACGAGTTCTAGTGCCAAGATCCAAGGTCAAGTGTGAACTTATTCAGGTATTTTCGGAGTTCTCTTCTGGTTTTATGCTTAAACTTCCTTTAGAGCTCTTTTAAGGGCTATTTGATGCTTGTTCCAAGCTTTATGCTTGCTTGATTGTGTTGTTAAGCCGAAATACCTTTGGATCTGAGTGTTGGGGTGTTGAAGAGTCCAGATCCACTGTCTTTTTGGGGTTGCATTGCTTATAAGCCATGGATCTACCCTTATTATGTATATTTTAGTCTTATTTCCCTCTTTCATGTGGTTATGCACGTAAAGTTGGAAACTTTACGTGGTAAGACAACTTAATGGACCTAGATCTATCATTTGCATGCGTTGGATTCAAGAGAAATCGAGTAAAAATATGTTGCATGGCGGCGACTCGGCGAGTCGGAAGAACGACTCGACGAGTCATGTCGCGAGTCCCGAATTCTTCAGTTTCTTCAGTGTCGAGTTTACGAGGTGAGTTAGGGAGTGGACTCAGCGAGTTATGAGTGGACTCAGTAATGGAGGGACTCGGCGAGTTGTTCATACAACTCGGCGAGTCCAAGGCAATCTCCTTGGGGATTAAGAACAACTCGTCGAGTCTGTCCATCTGACTCGGCGAGTCGGATGAAGATCATCTGAGTTCTTGGATCAAGAGGGTACTCGTCGAGTCGATGCCACACTCGACGAGTAGCAGCATGTAGAGTTGAGAAGTGAGAGTAGGACTCGGCGAGTTGGGTGGCCCAACTCGGCGAGTCAGCCCCATCAGTAAGTTGACTTTGACCAAGGGCAAAAGAGTCGTTTTCCCCCAAGTGCAGTGTTTAGTATTTGATTGAGTGTGTTCATGGACTTGTAGCCGAGGAGTTTCGGAAGCAGCAGCCGGTAGCTTTCAGACACACACACTCAGCCGCCAGTTTACGAGGTGAGTTCCCTTTTCAGTAGGAACGGGTCTAAGGCCGCCATGCCGGCCCGTTTAGCTAGCAGTAGTATCCGGATGTTATCCGATGCAGTAGTTAGCATGTTTGATGCCTTTGTGGCTCAGACAAGATTATGTGTGTTCATGTTAGTGATATGTTATGCTATGATCAGTCAGCTTTGGACTTCGGTCCGATGTCAGCTTCGGACTTCGGTTCGATGTAGGGGACAAGGTCCCGGTTAGCTTCGGACTTCGGCCCGATGTCAGCTTCGGACTTCGGTTTGATGTAGGGGACAAGGTCCCAGTTAGCTTCGGACTTCGGTCCGATGTCAGCTTCGGACTTCGGTCCGATGTAGGGGATAAGGTCCCGGTCAGTCAGCTTCGGACTTCGGTCCGATGGAGGGGGCAAGGCCCCGTATGTGCTTGATATATTATTGTATGGTATGTGGTAATTTGGGGGAGCTCACTAAGCTTCGTGCTTACAGTTTCAGTTTTGGTTTCAGGTACTTCCGCGAGCAAAGGGAAGAGCTCTGGATGACGGCATCGCACACACCACCGCCTCAGCTTTAGCCTGGGATTGATTTAGATGTTTGATCTGATGTAGTATGATATAGTTTTTCCGCACAGTATTTTATTATGTTTTGGAATACATCACGTATGGTTTTATTATATGATGCTCTGATTGCAGTTTTGATTATATTAAAAACAAAAATTTTTGGGTCGTATTTTTGGGTCGTTTCAAGTTGGTATCAGAGCCCTGGTTTGAGGGATTCGGGTACACTTCCGGGTGTATCTGAACTCAAACTAAGGGGAAATAAAAAGATTTCTAAAAGTAAAAATGTTTTCTAAAAAGAATTTTTTTAAAGCACTTAGGAAGGAAGAATTTTCAACAAGATAGAGGTGTGTGCATGCGGTCAGCCGAGCTCAAGTAAGTACTCCCAAATTATCCATACAAGTTATTTGTTCAGTTTCAGTTTCAGTTGAATAGCATGCTAGTATAGGACTAAGGATCTAGGAGGATGCCTTATGTGCCTGCTTTATGTGTTACAGCTTTATGAGTATTGCATGCTAGTATTGAGTAGACAGCAGTAGGATAGCCTGTTTAGGTTATGCATGATAGTATGAGCTTAGCACTGTATGCTAGATCAGTTTCTCATTTTGAGAAATGTTTTGCCTGAGTATGTTCCCTTTATCCGAATGCTGCCTGCTTCGTGCTTTGTGGGAATTCTGAGTGATGGAAGTTAGCCATTAGGTGAACACGATACACCACATGTGATCAGGGTTGAATAATCCCAGAGTGCTGGAACTGACCCTATTGCGCAGCTCTTGTTTGAGTCCAACCGTTATAGGGACGGGTCTTTTACTTGAAGAATTATCTGATCTTCGTCACATGTGATGGTGTTCAGGTGATGGTTAATTAGCATTATAAGGAGACCTGCAGCAGCTGAGGACTAATTGAGTTAAGTCTGAGGTTTCCCTGGGGCAAGCCTAGGATGAAAGTAGCAGAGATCAGTAGTAGTAGAAGCGACTTGGTGGAGTCAGGGCAGTTCTTGAAGAAAGTACGGATAGATGTGGAAGGTAGTATGGGCCCGTACTACTGGAAGCAGAGGATCCGTACTCGAATCAAGAGAGGCTGAGACAAGACCAGGAAGCTAGTTGTAGTATCAATGATCCCTCAAGATATTTCTGTTTTCTGATGTGATTGTGATGTGTTTCAGAATGGTGGTTTTGCGTTCGAGGCCAGCAGCCGGCAGCGGAGGTGCCGGGGAGGGATCAGGTTCAGGCTCAGGGGATGAGCGCATGGATGAGCAGACCCGAGAGTTTCTTTCTTCGGAGATTACGCGCATCATTTTAGAGCAGACTCCTGTGATCTTCGGTTCGATCAAGGAGGGGATTCTAGAGTTGATGGATGAGAGACTGGGCACCTTCCGTGCCGAGGTGGCGGCCATGATGGGGTCGCGCACCCTTACCTTCAGGGAGTTCAGGGCATGTGGAGCCCCGGACTATCACGGGGCACGGGACCCCATAGCGAGTACCAGGTGGTTGGCGGATGTGGCCAACGCATTCCGTTCTAGCAGATGTCCCGAGGGGGACAAGGTCAGATTGGCGTCCTGTCTCCTGAAGGACAGGGCACGTGACTGGTGGGAGGAGGTAGGGCATACCATCGGGGATGATGCGGCATTGGATGCCATGACCTGGGCTGATTTTTCTACCAGGTTCAGAGCGGAGTTCGCACCGGTCATTGAGGTGCAACAGTTAGCCAGGGAGTTCCAGGATCTGACCCAGACTACCGAGACAGTGGCGGAGATCACCGCCAAGTTCAGGGAGCGGGCCCTTCTTGTTCCTCAGTATGCAGCAGACGAGGAGATGAAGAAGGCCCGTTATCACGAGATGTTGCGGAGCGACATTCGTATGTTTGTGAGCCGGTCCAGTTGCAAAACACTGGACGACATGATTGCTAGAGCTCGGGAGAGGGAGATTGATCTCGAGATGGAGAAGAAGAGGAAACCGGAGGCGGTTTCGGGTTCGGGTGGTTCGGGCAAAAAGCCCAGGGTTTCGGATCATAGGTCCAGGGGACAGCCGAGCTACGGTCGATGTGGTAGGTGTGGGAAGATGCACGAGGGAGCGTGCAAGGCAGGGAGTTCCGGCTGCTTCAAGTGCGGTCGGGTTGGACATTTGAGTAGGGATTGTACGGCTCCTGCTACTGTCGTTGCTGCGTCAGACCTGATTTGCTTTCAGTGCAATCAGAGGGGACATAAAAAGTCCCAGTGTCCGAGTATAGCTTCAGCAGGGAAGGTGGCTGCACCTGCCCCTGCTACCTTGAGGATTACAGACGGCCGGCAGGGCCGAGCTGATGCGCCAGTGGCGAAGAGTAGGGCGTTTCAGATGACAGCAGAGGAGGCGCGAGCGGCTCCTGATGTGGTGACGGGTATGTATCTTCCCTTTTATCTCTTTATTATTATTGATTAAATGTTGCTTATGGTTGTATGTTTTATTCAGGGTCGTTCTCTGTGAACGGCATTTCTGCTTTGGTATTATTCGATTCGGGGGCTACCCGATCATTCGTATCTCTTGCGCTTAGCAAGAGGTTCAGTAGAGCTCCAGGGGAGCTGGATTGTCCATTAGAGGTTGAGATAGCGGATGATAGGACCGTGAGGGTCGGTAGAGTGCACAGAGGGTGTTCTCTTCAGTTATTTGATGAGCGGTTTTCAGTGGATTTGGTACCTATTCCTCTGCGAGGGAATAAGGTTATTTTGGGTATGGATTGGCTAAGCCCCAATGGGGCGGTGATTGATTGCGAGCTTCAGTTAGTGAGGGTTCGCACTCCCAGTGGGGGAGAGTTGGTGATTCAGGGCGAGAGGCCACAGCGAGGACCGACCTTTTGTTCCGCCGCTAGGGCGAGGCGCTACGTTCAGCAGGGTTGCGCCGGTTACGTAGCCTACGTCTTGGATGCCCGGGATAAGGGCAAGACGACGATCGATGATGTCCCTATTGTTCGAGAGTACCCGGATGTGTTTCCCGAGGATTTGCCGGGGATACCTCCTGAGAGGCAGGTTGAGTTCAGGATTGACCTGGTTCCTGGTGCGGCTCCGATAGCCAAAGCACCATATCGACTTGCTCCCCCTGAGATGCAGGAGTTGTCCGCACAGCTTCAGGAGCTGTTAGGCAAGGGTTTCATTCGACCAAGCAGTTCGCCTTGGGGAGCGCCGATCCTATTTGTGAGGAAGAAAGACGGGTCGCATCGTATGTGTATTGATTATCGGGAGCTGAATAAGGTAACGGTGAAGAACCGTTACCCACTCCCGAGGATAGATGATTTGTTTGATCAGCTTCAGGGAGCGTCTTGGTTCTCCAAGATCGATCTACGCTCCGGATATCATCAGATGCGGGTCAGGGATGAGGATGTACAGAAGACTGCTTTCAGGACCCGGTATGGTCATTATGAGTTTGTGGTGATGCCATTTGGGCTCACCAATGCCCCAGCCGCGTTCATGGATCTCATGAACCGCGTGTGTAGACCGATGCTGGATCAGTCAGTGATAGTGTTCATCGATGACATCTTGGTGTATTCCAAGACGCAGGAGCAGCACGAGGAGCACCTGCGGGAGGTGCTGGAGACTTTGAGGAGGGAGAGACTGTTCGCTAAGTTCTCCAAGTGCAAGTTCTGGTTACGCGAGGTGCAGTTTCTTGGGCATCTCGTTAATCAGAAGGGTATTCTGGTAGATCCGGCCAAGATAGAGGCCGTGATGCAGTGGGAGGTCCCGAAGTCTCCATCTGAGATTCGGAGCTTCCTAGGGCTGGCAGGGTATTATCGGAGATTTATTCAGGATTTCTCCAAGATAGCAGTGCCGCTCACCCGACTGACCAAGAAGTCGGTAGTTTTTCGTTGGGGGCCTGAGCAGCAGGCGGCGTTCGAGACTCTCAGGCAAAGATTGTGCGAGGCTCCGATCCTTACCTTGCCAGAGGGTGTTGAGGATTTCGTGGTCTATTGTGATGCTTCGATCACAGGTATGGGAGCAGTGTTGATGCAGCGAGGCCATGTGGTGGCTTATGCTTCGAGACAGTTGAAGCCTCACGAGGCTAATTATCCTACCCACGACTTGGAGCTGGGGGCAGTTGTATTTGCCCTCAAGATTTGGAGGCATTACCTGTATGGGGTCCGCTGTACTATCTACACGGACCACAAGAGTTTACAATACCTTATGGATCAGCCGAGTTTGAATATGAGACAGAGGAGATGGTTGGACGTGCTGAAGGACTATGACTGTGAGATCCTGTATCATCCAGGGAAGGCCAACGTGGTGGCCGATGCCCTGAGCCGCAAGGTGTCGGCGGCCCCCATCCGGGATTTGTGTATGAGGATGTCGGTAATCACTCCTTTGTTGGAACGGATTAAGGAGGCTCAGATGGAGGGTCTCAAGGAGGAGAGGCAGAGGTGCGAGAGGATAGTGGGTCGAGTAGCTTCGTTCGACTACGACAGTCGGGGTTTGATGACGCTTCATGGGAGGGTGTGGGTACCGTACTGGGGTGGGGTACGGCAGGTATTGATGGACGAGGCTCATAAGTCTCGATTTTCTATCCATCCAGGGGCGACGAAGATGTATCGAGATCTTCGACCTGATTATTGGTGGCCCTGCATGAAGCGGGACGTCGCTTGGTACGTTGAGAGGTGCTTGACCTGCCGGAAGGTCAAGGCGGAGCACCAGAGACCTCACGGCAAGATGCAGCCGTTGGATATTCCCGTGTGGAAATGGGAGGACATCACCATGGATTTTATCACCAAACTTCCCAGGACCGCACGTGGAGTAGATTCGATATGGGTAGTGGTGGATCGGTTGACAAAGAGTGCCCATTTTATTCCGATCCAGGAAAGTATATCGGCGGAAAGGTTAGCCGATATCTATGTGCGAGAGATTGTGGCACGTCATGGAGTGCCGGTATCGGTAGTGTCGGACCGAGATGTTCGCTTCACGTCCAGATTCTGGAAGCGGTTTCACGACGAGATGGGTACTCGTCTCCATTTCAGCACCGATTTCCATCCTCAGACTGACGGGCAGAGTGAGAGGACGATTCAGACTCTCGAGGACATGCTTAGGGCATGTGTTCTGGATTTTGGGGGCTGTTGGGATACGTATCTTCCCTTAGCGGAATTCTCGTATAACAACAGCTATCATGCGAGCATTGATCGACCTCCTTTTGAAATGTTATATGGCAGGAAGTGCAGGACCCCGATTTGTTGGGGCGAGGTCGGTCAGCGGGTCATGGGGAGCACCGAAGTGGTGCTCAAGACGACGGAACTGATCCAGCAGGTCCGTAGTAGACTGCAGACTGCGCAGAGTCGGCAGAAGAGCTACGCCGACAGGAGGCGTTCAGACTTGGAGTTCCAGGTGGGAGACATGGTTCTTCTGAAATTCTCACCTTGGAAAGGTGTCATCAGGTTCCGGAAGAGGGGCAAATTGGGCCCCAGATTTATTGGTCCTTTCAGGGTTTTGGCCCGGGTGGGTCGGGTTGCTTATCGATTAGATCTTCCTGAAGAGCTTAGTCAGATCCACAACACTTTCCATGTGTCTCAGTTGAGGAAGTGTTTGGTGGATGAATCAGCAGTTGTTCCCCTAGAGGATATTCAGGTTGATAGTAGCCTGAATTATATTGAGAGACCGGTCGCGATTTTGGACCGGAAAACCAAGACATTGAGGAACAAGGAAATTCAGTTAGTAAAGGTGCAGTGGCAGCACCGGAAGGGGTCTGAGTGGACGTGGGAGGCTGAGGAGGAGATGAGAGAGCACTACCCTGAGTTATTTGCAGATCCAGCCGTAGCAGACTTCGAGGGCGAAGTCTGAGTCAAGTGGGGGAGAATTGTAACGACCCGTTCCCGGTATGTTAATTTATTGGTAATTGTTGTGAGTTTTGCAAGAGGAACTCGGCGAGTTCATAGCCTGACTCGCCGAGTGGGGTCGCGGCTGAGAGCACGCGTGAGCCGGGGACTCGGCGAGTCCATATCCTGGACTCGGCGAGTCCATCCGTCTGGGTGAAACCCTAACTCCCGGGTTCTTGCTCACTATTTAAACCCCATTATAGCCTCCATCTCGTCACTTTCCCCCTTAGAGCACTGTGAGAAACCCTAAACCTTCCTCTTGTGAGCTTATATGTGATCTTGTTCCATTTTGTGAAGGGGTGAAGAAGGAGAAGAAGAAGGAAGCAAGGAAACGAGTTCTAGTGCCAAGATCCAAGGTCAAGTGTGAACTTATTCAGGTATTTTCGGAGTTCTCTTCTGGTTTTATGCTTAAACTTCCTTTAGAGCTCTTTTAAGGGCTATTTGATGCTTGTTCCAAGCTTTATGCTTGCTTGATTGTGTTGTTAAGCCGAAATACCTTTGGATCTGAGTGTTGGGGTGTTGAAGAGTCCAGATCCACTGTCTTTTTGGGGTTGCATTGCTTATAAGCCATGGATCTACCCTTATTATGTATATTTTAGTCTTATTTCCCTCTTTCATGTGGTTATGCACGTAAAGTTGGAAACTTTACGTGGTAAGACAACTTAATGGACCTAGATCTATCATTTGCATGCGTTGGATTCAAGAGAAATCGAGTAAAAATATGTTGCATGGCGGCGACTCGGCGAGTCGGAAGAACGACTCGACGAGTCATGTCGCGAGTCCCGAATTCTTCAGTTTCTTCAGTGTCGAGTTTACGAGGTGAGTTAGGGAGTGGACTCAGCGAGTTATGAGTGGACTCAGTAATGGAGGGACTCGGCGAGTTGTTCATACAACTCGGCGAGTCCAAGGCAATCTCCTTGGGGATTAAGAACAACTCGTCGAGTCTGTCCATCTGACTCGGCGAGTCGGATGAAGATCATCTGAGTTCTTGGATCAAGAGGGTACTCGTCGAGTCGATGCCACACTCGACGAGTAGCAGCATGTAGAGTTGAGAAGTGAGAGTAGGACTCGGCGAGTTGGGTGGCCCAACTCGGCGAGTCAGCCCCATCAGTAAGTTGACTTTGACCAAGGGCAAAAGAGTCGTTTTCCCCCAAGTGCAGTGTTTAGTATTTGATTGAGTGTGTTCATGGACTTGTAGCCGAGGAGTTTCGGAAGCAGCAGCCGGTAGCTTTCAGACACACACACTCAGCCGCCAGTTTACGAGGTGAGTTCCCTTTTCAGTAGGAACGGGTCTAAGGCCGCCATGCCGGCCCGTTTAGCTAGCAGTAGTATCCGGATGTTATCCGATGCAGTAGTTAGCATGTTTGATGCCTTTGTGGCTCAGACAAGATTATGTGTGTTCATGTTAGTGATATGTTATGCTATGATCAGTCAGCTTTGGACTTCGGTCCGATGTCAGCTTCGGACTTCGGTTCGATGTAGGGGACAAGGACCCGGTTAGCTTCGGACTTCGGCCCGATGTCAGCTTCGGACTTCGGTTTGATGTAGGGGACAAGGTCCCAGTTAGCTTCGGACTTCGGTCCGATGTCAGCTTCGGACTTCGGTCCGATGTAGGGGATAAGGTCCCGGTCAGTCAGCTTCGGACTTTGGTCCGATGGAGGGGGCAAGGCCCCGTATGTGCTTGATATATTATTGTATGGTATGTGGTAATTTGGGGGAGCTCACTAAGCTTCGTGCTTACAGTTTCAGTTTTGGTTTCAGGTACTTCCGCGAGAAAAGGGAAGAGCTCTGGATGACGGCATCGCACACACCACCGCCTCAGCTTTAGCCTGGGATTGATTTAGATGTTTGATCTGATGTAGTATGATATAGTTTTTCCGCACAGTATTTTATTATGTTTTGGAATACATCACGTATGGTTTTATTATATGATGCTCTGATTGCAGTTTTGATTATATTAAAAACAAAAATTTTTGGGTCGTATTTTTGGGTCGTTTCACGAGGTTTATTGGGCCGTTCAGGGTTGTAGCCCGGATGGGCAAGGTGGCGTATAGGCTGGATCTGCCAGTCGAGCTCAGCCAGATCCATAACACTTTCCATGTTTCTCAGCTGCGGAAGTGCCTAGTGGACGACTCAGCAGTAGTGTCGTTAGAGGATATTCAGGTTGATGACAGCCTGGATTACATTGAGCGCCCAGTCGCAATCCTCGACAGGAAGTCGAAGGATTTGAGGAACAAGAGGGTGGAGCTAGTGAAGGTGCAATGGCAGCACCGCAAGGGTTCGGAATGGACTTGGGAGCCGGTGGGCGAGATGATGGAGCATTACCCCGAGCTATTTCAGGATCGAGCAGCAGACTTCGAGGACGAAGTCTAAGATAAGTGGGGGAGATTTGTAGCACTTGGTTCCTGGTACGTAAATCTTATTTGAGTATTTTCCATTTTTTTTAGCCTTGGACTCGACGAGTCATAGGTCCGACTCGTCGAGTAGAGATGGGACCCCAGGACACGTTTAAGTTGGCGACTCGGCGAGTCCATATCCTGGACTCGGCGAGTCACCGCTGTTGGATGAAACTCTAAGTTCAGGGGTTTGCACCCTATTTAAACAACATATCCGCCCCAAGCCAGCCCCCATTCCCCCCCCCCCCCCCCCCAAAGCTCCCAACCCTCGTTCTAAGCTTGTTCATTGAGAGTTTGAAGCAATTGTTGTGTGTTCTTGAAGGTTTTGAGGCAAAAGGGGAGTAGATCAAGAGGAAGGGAAGGAATCCAAGCATCTTTATGCTCTCTCAACAATTCCTTTGAGGTATAACCCGTCTTCCCCTGTTTCTATGCTTATTACTTCATTTAAGTCATTCTTGAGCCAATCCCCAAGCTTGTATGTGCATTATAAGTCATAATAAGTTGATTGGCCTTTAGATCTAGGCAAGATTGAGCTACAGGAGCTCAGATCTGTTACCTTTATGGACCCATGTTGCTTGTTCACCCTAGATCTACCCTTTTGAGGCATTTTGAGCCCTAAATCCCTCATTGGTGAGTATCTACACGTAAAGTTGGAAACTTTACGTGTCATTCATGCTCTAGGAACCCAGATCTATAAATGGCATGGTCTGGAATCGAGCAAAATCGCGTACATAGTGATTGCATGGCGATGACTCGGCGAGTCGTTCATCAGACTCAGGGTGTCTGCTCGCGAGTCTCCGAGTTGTCCCTTTTTTCGTTGTGTCGAGTGTGTGTAGTGGGTCACGGGGTGTGACTTAGTGAGTTGGAAGCCAAACTCATCAATGGAGGAACTCGGCGAGTCCATGCCCTGACTCGGCGAGTTCAAGGCAATCTCGTTAGATCAAGAACAGACTCGACGAGTTGTTCATACAACTCGGCGAGTCACAGCATAAAGTGTTCTTCGGATGAAGATGAACTCAACGAGTTGTTCATACAACTCGGCGAGTAGGTTGAAGGACTTGAACCTCAATATATAAGAAGAACTCGTCGAGTCAGCGCCTAACTCGACGAGTAGAAATGGGACCCAGGTCCGTCGATTGGACAGGGACTCGACGAGTTGGCGAGCCAACTCGGCGAGTCGGGTCAACTGAAAGTTGACTCTGACTTTGACTTATGTCATGATCAGGGGTAAAATGGTCATTTTACCCAATAGACAGTTAGCTGTGATTGATTGAGTATGTTGTGGGAATTGCAGCCGGAGGATTTCCGGAGCAGCAGTAGGCAGTCAGTTCTCTACCAGATTAGCAACTATTTCGAGGTGAGTTTCCTTTCCAGTAGGAACGGGTCTAAGGCACCAAGGCCGACCCGTGTAGACGAGATGTTAGTACTAGAGTGTGGGCCGAGCCCGTATCTCTGGGTTTAGTCAAGTATGATATATGTGTCAATATGATAGAGTTGCTTATACTTGTCGTCTGTGTGATACTTGTATATTATTTGATTAGCGGTGGAGTGTGGGCAGGGCCCGTATCTCTTCAAGGTTGGAGTGTGGGCTAGGCCCGTATCTCCCAGATAGTAGAGTGTGGGCGAGGCCCGTATCTCCTAGATAGCAAAGTGTGGGCAGGGCCCGTATCTTCACAAGTGTGGGCGAGGCCCGTATCTCCCGGCTAGCGAAGTGTGGGCACGTCCCGTATCTTCCCGAGTGTGGGCGAGGCCCGTAACTCCTGGCTGAACGTTGTTTGTTATATGGTTGCATGGTATGAGGTATTATGAGGGAACTCACTAAGCTTCGTGCTTACGGTTTTCAGTTTTGGTTTCAGGTACCTCCTCAGCTAGGGGAAAGGAGCCGGCGCGGTAGCAGCACGTCACACACACGCACACTCTCTTGTTTCCGAAGTTATGAGTTTATTCTGGGATTGATACTCTGATATTTTGTTTGATCGAATATTGTGGTTTTAATTTGGTTTTCGATAAGAAGTGGTTCAACTAAACAATGTTTTAATTGTTAACGTTTTCTATGTAATGTTTTATAAACGAAATTTTTGGACGTGAAATTTTGGGTCGTTACATGAGTGTTATTTGTTTTTTTTTTTCATATTTATACATAGAAATTATAGTCTTGTTCGGGACCTGTTTTACCCCCCTTAAACACCTTATTTTTCAAAACTGTTTTATATGAATTAAATACAGGTCATTAGCTTTAAAAATAGTATTTGCACAACTCCGTATGATTTTTCTACAATTTTTGACGATTTTTACAAAACTGCCTCGCAAAACAACTCATTACGGACCAACTTGGGTAAATGGTCGATTTCACCCTATTTAGGGGCATTTCTGGCATTTGGTCAAAACTAATGAAATGTATAGGACTCAAAAAAGAAACTCTGGCTTTTGATTTCGACTAAAAAGGTTTTAGCATGATCGAGATATCATCTCTCAAAGATATGGACATATTAGGGTAAAATCCTGAAATCACAGCTTTGTCTTTTTAGGGTTAATTTGACCTCTTAACCCATTAAGACCTATCCAATGAGGCTTATAATCAGTAAAATGAGTTCATAACAGTAGATTACTTCATTGATATAGAATTCATTGAAAATATAAACCCCTTTTCTTGAGATTTCTTGCATAAAACATCAAAATAAGTATAATGCCCTCATGGGAAGAATACCAACTAGGGTTTAAGGTTTGAGACCAAAACAACCCATGTTACCACTTAGCCCTCAAAACACCTTGGAGCATCAAAACCCACTGCCATAGTGGCAGTGGTGGCTGGCGGTGACTGCCACCACCTTGGCGGTGGTGGTGGTGGAGAAGATTTCGTTTAAAGGTAGAAAAGAAAGAAGGAGAATAAGATTGCATGACTTACTTGAGAATGATGGTGATGGTGGTGATGATGATGGTGATGGTGGTGATGGTGATGGTGATGGTGATTGTGATGGTGGTGATGGTGATGATGATGATAGTGATGGTGATGGTGATGGTGATGGTGGTGATGGTGATGATGATGGTGATGGTGATGGTGGTGGTAGTGATGGTGATGGTGATGGTGATGGTGATGGTGATGGTGATGGTGATGGTGATGGTGATGGTGATGGTGATGGTGATGGTGGTGATGGTGATGGTGATGGTGATTGTGATGGTGGTGTGATGATGGTGGTGGTGATGGTGATGGTGGTGATGATGATGGTAGTGTGACGGTGATGATGGTAATGATGATGGTGGTGGTGATGATGATGATGATGGTGATGATGGTGATGATGATGGTGATGATGGTGTTGATGATGGTGATGATGATGGTGATGATGGTGTTGATGATGGTGATGATGGTGATGATGGTGGTGATGGTGATGATGGTGATGATGATGGTGGTGGTGATGATGATTATGATGATGATGATGATGGTGGTGGTGGTGGTGGTGGTGTTGATGGTGATGGTGATGGCGATGTCGATGGTGATGGTGATGATGGTGATGGTGATGGTGATAACGGTGATAGTGATGGTGATGACGATGATGATGGTGGTGGTGGTTGTGGTGATGATGATGATCATCATCATCATGATCATGATCATGATGATGATGATGGTGGTGGTGATGGTGATGATGATGATGATGATGGTGGTGATGGTGGTGATGATGGTGATGGTGATGATGGTGAGGATGATGATGTTGTTGTTGATGATAATGATGTATATGAGTTTGTGAGATGTATGTGAACGTATTCATAAGCATTATAGTGTTAAACCACTAAACGAGAAATGGATCTCGTATGTATACATGCCTTTATAAATGATATTAATAGCTATAAATTGGTGAAAATATAGATAATCATGTATAATAGAGGTGTGAAAAAACGGAACGAAAAAAACGACGTTTGGTGCCCGAAAAATCAAAAATAAGAAAAATCCGTAGCAAATTAGCTACGGAATTCTAACGGAAAGCATATTCCGTAGCTAAGCCGTAGGTAATTACCTACGGATTAGCTACGGAATATGCTTTCCGTTAGAATTCTGTAGCTATTCCGTAGCTAATTAGCTACGTATTTGCTACGGATTTTTCTTATTTTTGATTTTTCGGGCACCAAACGTCGTTTTTTTCGCTCCGTTTTTTTCACACCTCTATTATACATGATTATTTATATTTTCACCAATTTATAGTTATTAATATTAGTTATAAAGCCGTGTGCACATACGGGATCCATTGCTCGTTTAGTGGTTTAACACTATAATGCTTATGAATACGTTCAAATACATCTCACAAACACGTATATATACACATACACGTACACATATATCACAACTCATTCATGTATATAAATATATATTTACAAACATAATACATCAGAAGTTGGTGAAAAATATAGGCATTACAATGTTAAACTGTGAAACGAGTACTTGATCCCGAAAGGGCACACGACTTTATGAACGATATTAATAGCTATAGATTTGTGAAAATATAGATAATCATGTATAGTAGAGGTGTGAAAAAAACGACGTTTGGTGCCCGAAAAATCAAAAATAAGAAAAATCCGTAGCTAATCTGTAGCTACTTAGCTACGGATTAGCTACGGAATTCTAACGGAAAGCATACTCCGTAGCTAATCCGTAAGTAAATAGTATCTATAGGTATCCCGTAGCCATTCCGTAGCTAATTAGCTACGGAATAGCTACGGATTAGCATATGTAGCTATTCCGTAGCTATTCCGTAGCTATTCCGTTACTAAATTAGGGCATCCCATTCTGTAGCTGATCCGTAGCAATTCCGTAGCTAATTAGCTACGAAAATTTTCCGTAGCTATTTTCCGTAGGAAAACCCCATGTTTTCTAGTAATGATATAATATTTCTAAATTCTTGTCAAACTAATCAGATGTATAATGAATTCAACTTTTGCAACTTCATTTTATATCGTTTCTTTGATGCACCCAAAGTCAAACACTACAAAGTGAAAGTCCCAAATTGTATTAAACAAAAAGATACAATGAAAAGTGATTTGAATTTTACTTTCTAGCCGACGATACATTAAAAAATGGTGTAAATTTTATTTTCTGGCCAACACCTTATTATTCTCGTATGCGAAAATGGCATTCTTGTTATCTTGGGCTAAAATATACAGAAAGGTTACAGTCATTTGGTACTAACTCTTTTCTAGTAACATTTATCATAAAATGCTTTAAAATAAAAGCTCTTACACCATTTTATCGTAACCCTCAATTAAATGAGCACAAAACATGCAAGAAGTTACAAACAATGACCCACAAGCCATGAATAGGTTCAATACAAAGTAAGCTCTGAACACAAATCAAAAAGCATAAGCATCGCATATGCTTGTACTTATATCAAACACCAATATACACTTACAAATCATACCAAATCAGATGGTTTTTAGAATAAATATATGAGTAATAAGACACCAAAATATGAGTAATACGACACCAAAATACAAAGACGATAAATGCTTTCCATTAAAGAACTTATGAAACGCATCCGCCGACCTTAGCTCAGCTTACCTCACAGGTATACTATACCTAGAAATTAAACTCAATTAGTACAAGAATATGATCTTTCATAGCTCATGTAAATAAAATCAAAATAAAAATGAAATAATTAATGTTGCAAGGTCGACGTGATTAGCAAATCTAGTAACCAAATAAAAGATAGAAGCTTGGGCACAAGAGCCTTGAAATCTTCCAAAAAGTTAAGCTTAGACCTTTAAAAAATAATGAGTAACACGGTCAATGCACATAACATACACAAAATTAGTAAAAGATAACACAAATAAACCAAAAACGTCTTAAAAGTTCACTATCAACGTTAGTCATGTTTATTTCTTTCGCTTCAGTATTCAGCTATCATGAAATAATTTTTAGAACATGAGATAAGATTTGTGAATCTAGAGCCCATATCCATGTTAAAGAGGTTAAGTACACCATTCCTGCTACAAAAATTAGTGCAATACAAACAATAAAAACAAATTTATGCAAAAGCTATATATAAAAGATAATGGTTAGAACAACTCGAAATAAAATTTTCCTACAGCCAAAAAATTTAAAAGATTTCGAACTAAGCCTCAAATATATATCTCACTAAAAATCGATTTGAACAAACCATATGCATACGATTTTCAACCCACCAATAGATGTTTTTGGTCATCCTAACTCAACCTATTGCTATATGTACTGTATAGTCAACCGTAATCAAATTTATAGGCATATAAGGTTTTACAAGTCGCAAAATGACGCTTTAGATATTTATTATTTCAATTTAGTACTTGGGATAGCTATTGAATCTGAATTCATGAAATTTAGAATCATGTAAGCATTTCAATGAACAGGTGGTGTGGGTCAATAAAAATACAACTTTTAGATTCTAAAAACAGCTCCTTTATTCAGAAATTTATGATAATGCAAGCGCTAAATAGACATACATGAATAGATAACAACTTTCATGGCATGTTTGGGTTAGCTTTTTGAGAAAATTCAAAAAATGACCAAAAACAATAGGTGGTTTGAAGAAAATAACCAAGGAAAAACACATTTTAGAAAATGACCAAAGGATCCGCAGAGCACCCTCTGCGGATCTATTAAGCCCTCTGCGGATTTGCTACACCTCTGTGGAATGTAGTTTTTTTTTTATTTTTTTTTTAATTTTTGACCAAAGGATCCGCAGAGCACCCTCTGCGGATCTATTAAGCCCTCTGCGGATTTGCTACACCTCTACATGTAGTTTTTTTTTTTAATTTTTTTAATTTTTTTTCGTTAATTTTTGTTTAGTAATATTATTTTTTTTTAAATACACTAATACATTATGTTATTATTATGTAAAAAATTTGGCAAAAAAAGGTTTTTTTCCGTTTTTTTGCATTAATTTTAGTTTATTTATATTAATTTTTCTTTTAAATACACTAATACAAACAAAATACATATAAATAACGTAATACAAACCAGTGCATATAAATAACCTAATTAAAATTATACAAATATTCCATGTTTTTTTAGGTTAGAAAACATATCTTAAAAAACATAAACATACAACCCTCATAATAAACATACTTTGAAATAAACTTTATTCATTCAAATCGAACCACGGAAACTTTGATTTGTTTTTGTATTTTGTCTATGGGTTATCTGTTGCTTGTGTCCCTAGGTTTACTGTCTCTTGCGTCCATTGGTTATCTGGTTCTTGCTGCCATTGGTACTCGGTGCAACCCTGCCATTGGTTCTGTGGCTCTTCCTGCGGTTGATATTCGGTCTCTTACGCCCATTGGTTATGTAGCTCCTGCTGCCATTGATGTTCGGTCTGTTGTGTCCATTGGTTGTCTGGATGCTGCTGTCATTGATGTTCGGTCTGTTGTGTCCATTGGTTGTCTTGCTGCTGCTGCCATTGTTGTTCGGTATGTTGTGTCCATTGGTTCTCTGGCTTATGCTGCCATTGGTTTTTGGTCGCTTGCGTTTGTTCGTTATTAAACATCTTAATTTCAAACATTTTTGTTCTTTTAATGACAAATGCGTATAAACGCCAATGACATTTTTCTTGCATACAAACAACCTGGTACTGAGATTTTGAAGATTTTTCAACTTTTATCTGAAACTTTTCTCTAACGGCTTTGAATTTAACAGCAAATGCTACCTCTTTTTTGGTGTTATGTCTTCTTTGATTCAGACATTACATGTCTCAATTGAAATACATCAGTTTCATCTCCAAGCTCCATGACATATCCTAACTTCGGGTGTTTAAAAGACAAACATATATGACTATTTAACACACCCACCTTACTTCTAACCATTTGTAATAACATTTCATGGTCAATGTTAGGAGGAAGATTTAAACCATAGTTTTTCACATTATTTCTAACGTAAACCTCAACTCCATTAACTAACTACGACGACCCTCCCGTACACAAAATAACAAAACTCATTTTACAAATCACTCTCCACAAACACAACGAAAAAACAACTTCTACTAGTAATTGAAACTCACAAACTCACAAATAACCACTTAAATACGTCTATAACTTCTATAACTGATCCGCAGAGGTGTACACTGATCCTTAAAGGTGTGCACTGATCCGCAAAGGTGTACACCGATC
Source organism: Lactuca sativa (assembly GCF_002870075.4). Taxonomy (NCBI): domain Eukaryota; kingdom Viridiplantae; phylum Streptophyta; class Magnoliopsida; order Asterales; family Asteraceae; genus Lactuca; species Lactuca sativa. The sequence continues at coordinate 116,369,139 of NC_056631.2, forward strand.
CTTAGAGGTGTGCACTGATACGCAGAGGTGTACACCGATCCTTAGAGGTGTGCACTGATACGCAGAGGTGTACACCGATCCTTAGAGGTGTGCACTGATACGCAAAGGTGTACACTGATTATTGTATTACGTTATTTATATGTATTTCGTTTGTATTAGGTTATTTACAAAACCAGTTGAATTAACTTTTACTTTATTCCATAGAACATAAAATACAAAACAGTACAAATACATGAAAAACATACATTAGCAGCAAACGTATTACATAAAACATTTCATTATTTTTAACATTTTTTTGGTCAAATTTTTTAGATAATAATCACATAAAGTATAAGTGTATTTAAAAAAAAAATATTAATAAACGAAAATGAACGCAAAGAAAGCAAAAAAAAATATTAAAAGAATTAAAAAACCAACATTCCGCAGAGCTGTAGCTAGATTCGCACATGCTTTAATGGATTCTCTGAGGGTGGATTCCCAAAGAGTTTTGTGGACTGATATCAAACATTTGTTTATTATTTTTAACCTTTTTTTGTCAAATTATTTACATAATCACATAAGGTATTAGTGTATTAAAAAAATTAATATTAATAAACGAAAATGAACACAAAAAAAAAACAAAAACAAAAGAAAACGAAAATAAAAATAAAAAAACAGCAATTCCGCAGAGCTGTAGAGGATCCGCAGAGCATTTAATGGTTCCGCAGAGGGTGTACACTGATCTGTAGAGGTGTACACTGATCCGCAAAGGTGTACACTGATCCGCTGATAACGGTTCTGTGGATTCCCAAACAGTCATGTGGACTGATATCGAACATAAGTTCATTATTTTTAATATTTTTTTGTCAAATTATTTATATAATCACATAAGGTATTAGTGTATTTAAAAATATATATATTAATAAACAAAAATGAACGAAAAAAACAAAAAAACGAAAAAAAAATAAAAAAACAGCAATTCGGCAGAGGTGTAGTGGATCCGCAGAGCAACTAATAGATCTGCAGAGGGTGCTCTACGGATCCTTTGGTTATTTTCCAAAATCCATTTTTCCTTGGTCATTTTCTTCAAACAGCCTTTTCTTTTTGGTTGTATCACAAATTTAAAAAGTGATTTTTAAGAAAAGTATTTATTAACTTATGGCTTTTAGGAAAATCTTATTTTAAAAAGTGTTTGGATAAAAAAAAAAACTGTTTTTTGGAAGTAAAATGGCTTAAAAAGCTAAAAAACTGAGATTTTCTAGCTTTTTGAATGCTTTATTTTTTCTTATCTAAAAAGTTGTTATAAAAAGCGCTTTTTAAATACAATAATACACAAACACTTTTTTAGCTTATTAGCTTTTTGAAAAGCTAAAAAGCTAATAGAATCTCCAATGCAAGCTTATTTATAGCTTTTTACTATTTGCTTGACCACTTATTATTATCAAACACCATCGGAGATGATAGTTTTTTTGCGTTTTTTTATTGATCACTCAATATATATTAAGTGGTCAATATAGTATAAAGGTTTGTCTAATCTAACCATTTATCTTTAATAATATTTCATTTTACCTACATCATTTTATTTTAGTTGAAATAATATTTATTTATTTAATAAATAATTATTTCTATTAGATGTTACAAATGTAAATATATTATAACTACAATAAAATTTAATATAAACCACATTATACACATTTATAAACCTAACATTTTTTCTTGAATCTCATGCATTTGAAACTCTCATTCATTTTTCCTTTCACCACATTCATTTGAAACTCTCATGAATTTTCAATTTCTTTCTAATAATGATTATAAGTTGGTTAATAAGGTTAAATAAATATAAAACCAAAAGTGTAATCATATATAAACTAAATTTCTATATTAAAAAATATATTTTTTTCTACTTATAAAGTTATGTTTTTAACTTTTAATATATTATACTTAATTTATTAGGTCTAATACGTTGTTGTATGTAAACCATTATCATTTCAAAGCTACAACTTTTGAACAATTTGTATAAAATACTTAAATTGTTAATTTAAATATAACCTCACAAGATCAACTTAAATATAAATTTTAGTTCAACTTAAACAACCATAAAAATATTTTGTAAATAGTTATGTTAGACTAAGTTTATGTGTTGCATTGTATTTTACTTAAATTAGAGGGTACCTAATTGTATTTATCTAACCTATATATATTAGGTTCATATGTATCGTATCTTTGAGATAATCAATAATAAACACACGGTTTGATTTGGTATCAGAGCCAAGTTAATCTTTACCTTATTGGCGGCATCCTCACAACAGCCTCTTACGCAAGATAAACCCTAATCACCGATCTATCAAGAAACTTCATGGCGACCATTGTTGCTTTCACTACACAGGAGAAAACTTCTCATAATTCTCATAAATTCGCTTTTACCCTCACACCCACAAACTATGGGTATTGGAAGGCCATGCTAAAACCCTTTCTCGTCTCCAACAATCTGTTCGGTTATGTCGATGGTACAATACCATGCCCTGAGCCCAAAGTCGGCATAGGAGAGACAATTACAGACAATCCTAGTTACTCTCGTTGAATTTCTAATGATGCTCATGTCCGTATGATAATCATCTCTACCATCTTAGAGGCTTCCTTCCAGCATGTTCAGGGTACCACCTCACGAGATCTGTGGCTACAATTAGAACGTGTTTATGCCCCAACCAACTCTTCAAGAGAGTATACATTAAAAACCCAGTTGCTAAAACTCACCATGAAAGGCAATGAAACTCCTCTTGCCTATCTTGCACGTGCACAAGAATATGCTACTACACTTGCTAATATTGGTGAACCTGTTAAAGACAAGGATCTGGTTCTTCTTGTTATTTCTGGGCTACGTGAAGAGTATAACGGACTCAAGTCTACCCTCTTAGCTCGTCACCCACCTGTTACCTTCATTGAGCTACATGCCCTTTTGAGTGATCATGATTATATGATAAATAAAAATCTTACTGCTACCCCTGCATCACAGCCACACGTGTTTGCTGCTTCAACAGAAACATCACTCAACATTAACAATTTTCAAAGCCAACTTCAGTCTCTACAAAGCATGGCGTCCCAGCTTGGCTTCCAACTTAATCCGATTGCTCCACAAAGTGCAACTCCTCAAGCTTTCTATGCCTCACGGCCCCCAGACAACAACCACAGAGGAAATCGTCGAGGAAACTCACGTGGGAATAATTCGCGTTGGAATTTTCAGAATCGATCTCATGGTGCCAACTCAGGTCCCTCCAGGAAATTCTCTTGGGCCTCCACACAAAACACTGTATTTGGTCATTGCAACCGTTATGGTATTGGCCATCTTCCATCCCAGTGTCCAAATAACCAAGATGCAAGTAACTCGTCAAAACCGAATTTGCAGGTAAATTTCACAACCTTTGCTGACAATGTCTCTACTTCCGGCACTACTTGGTTCCCTGACACAGGTGCAAACTCCCACACTACACCAGATCTGTCCAACCTTGACACCTCCGAGTTCTATCGTGGTCCTGATTCTCTTCATGTTGGTGATGGTAACTCTTTTCCTATTCTTCATATTGGATCCTCAAAATGTTATTCATCTAATAAAACCTTTAATCTTTCCAATATTCTTCATGTTCCTGATGTCAAGAAAAATCTCTTATCTGTTCAACAATTTTGTCAAGACAACAATGTTTTCTTTGAATTTCACTCCTCTTTCTTTGTTGTGAAGGACGAACGTACTCGCACCACTCTTCTCACGGGACCAAGTAATAACGGTCTCTACTTGCTTCGTCTTCCAAGTTTCAAGTCTTTACCAAAGTTGGCTCTCACAGCAACTAAAGCTTCCTCAAGAATCTGGCACCACCGCCTTGGTCATCCACATCAACGTGTTTTTGACACTATTGTTTCTAGTTGTTCGCTTCCTGTTTCTACAAAACATTGTTTAGATTTATGTTCTGCTTGTAAGTTAGGGAAATCTTCCAAACTTTCTTTACCTAGTTCATCTTTTCGAAGCAATAATATTTTAGACTTAATTTATTGTGATGTTTGGGGTCCCTCACCTACTTTATCATTTGATGGCTGTCGGTTTTTTTACTTTGTGTTGATCATCACTCTCGCTATATGTGGTTTTTCCCATTGACACATAAATCTGATGTTTTTCAAACTTTCACCAACTTTGTCAATATGGTAGAACGACAATTCAATACCAAACTCAAAAGTGTTCAAACCGATTGGGGAGGGGAATTTCGCAATCTATCTTCCTTTTTCTCATCACTTGGAATCATTCATCGCCGCTCATGCCCTCATACTAGCGAGCAAAATGGTTTTGTTGAGCGACGTCATCGTCACGTGGTTGAAACTGGCCTTACTCTCCTTGCTCATGCCAATCTTCCCCAACGATTTTGGCAGTTTGCTTTTGAGACAGCCGTGTATCTTATCAATCGCTTACCATCTCGAACCTCATCAAATAGATCACCTTACCAACATGTCTTTAGTCGAAAACCTGACTACACCTTTCTTCGGGTTTTTGGATGTGAATGTTTTCCACACCTTCGCCCGTACAATAGATACAAAATGGATTTCCGCTCTGCTCCTTGTACATTTCTTGGTTATAGCCCACTACACCATGGTTACCGATGCCTTGACACCTCTACGGATCGAATCTACATTGCTCGCCATGTTCGATTTAATGAGAATGTTTTTCCGTTCAAACGCCCACCTCCTCCTAGTACCACTCCTGCCGCTACGTATGTTTCCTCTCTCCCAAGTTTTATACCAGATTCTACTTCTACTACTACTATTGACGACTCACCTCCAACCACACCTCCTGCATCTCCTATAACTACTCCTTTGGCAGCATCGCCACCTATCACCACAGAAACTACCTCGACTGAGTCGTTTGATACCTCTCCTGATGCCACGCCACCTCTTCCTCCATGCACCCGTCCCCCACATTTACGCCCCAACCCGAAACAGACTACACCTTATAGCCCCTCGGCATATCATGCTACTGCTTCTATTACCGAACCTACCTCATTTTCGGTTGCGAGCAAATCTCAGGAATGGCGGAATGCCATGTCAAAGGAATACACTGCTCTTATCAAAAATGGTACTTGGACTCTTGTCCCTCCAGTTCCTCATGCCAACATCATAGATTCCAAATGGGTTTATAAACTTAAGCGAGACCCCGAGGGCAATATTTCTCGCTACAAAGCACGACTTGTAGCAAAGGGTTTCAAACAACAAGCGGGTGTTGACTATCATGAAACTTTTAGTCCTGTGATCAAAGCCACCACAATTCGGGTTGTCCTCTCTCTTGCTGTAACTCATAAATGGTCAATCAGGCAATTGGATGTTCAGAATGCATTTTTGCATGGTGACTTAAAAGAAACCGTTTACATTCGGCAACCACAAGGATTTGTTGATCCTTCTAAACCTGGTCATGTGTGCCTTCTTCACAAGTCTTTGTATGGTCTCAAGCAAGCTCCACGAGCTTGGTTTCAATGCTTGTCCACTGTGTTGCATCGCTTTGGTTTTTCGGGGTCTCGCACTGACCCATCTTTATTTATTCTGAAAACAGGTCGGACTCGAATTTACATTCTAGTCTACGTGGATGATATCATTATTACTGGTAATGATGATGCGATGATTGCTCACTTCATTCAACAGTTGGGTTCCACTTTTTCCATTAAAGACCTTGGTCAACTGCATTACTTCTTGGGCATTGAGGTTGTTTCTCGTAATTCTAACCTCATATTGTCCCAACGGAAGTATATTTTGGATATTCTTCATCGTTCGGGTCTCAAGGATTGCAAACCGGTCCAATCTCCAATGACCACCACTCAGGTCTTATCTATTGGTGACAGTCCTCTCTTGCCAGATCCGACTATCTATAGACATCTCGTTGGAGCTCTTCAGTATGCTAGTATCTCTCATCCTGACATTGCTTATGCCGTCAACAAAGTGTGTCAATTCATGCATGCTCCTACCGAAAACCATTGGTCCGCTGTCAAACGTATCTTGCGGTACTTACAGGGCACGACTGATTTTGGACTTCTCATTAGGCATGATTCGGGTTCCTCTCTCCAAGCCTTTACGAATGTTCATTGGCAACACTCTACATTTGATTCTTTACATGCCTTCTCGGATTCAGACTGGGCAGGATGCCCTGATGATCGGCGTTCCACGGGAGGATTTGCTATATATTTGGGATCGAACTTGATCTCATGGACTGCCCGAAAACAGCGTACTGTCTGAAGATCTTCAACCGAGTCGGAGTACAAAGCCCTTGCAGATACGGTGGCTGAATTAGTCTGGTTGAAAGCTCTTCTCAATGAATTGGGAGTTTCAGTTCAACGTCCTACACTTTGGTGTGACAATCTTGGTGCTACCTATCTAGCTGCTAATCCGGTTTTTCATGCTCGCACCAAACATGTTGAAGTGGATTTTCACTTTGTTCGTGAACGTGTGGCTTCTGGTCAATTATGTGTTCAGTTCATTTCTACTGCTGATCAGATCGCTGATGTTTTTACCAAACCGTTGTCTTCTCAAAGATTTCTCTTTTTACGATCCAAGCTACAGGTCGTTCCCCGTCCTTAGCTTGCGGGGGAATGTTAGACTAAGTTTATGTGTTGCATTGTATTTTACTTAAATTGGAGGGTACCTAATTGTATTTATCTAACCTATATATATTAGGTTCATATGTATCGTATCTTTGAGATAATCAATAATAAACACACGGTTTGATTAGTTAAAAGTGATAAATTGTAGTGTCTTTCTAATAATGGTTATAAGTTGGTTATTAAGGTTAAATAAGTATCAAACCTAAAGTGTAATCATAAATAAACTAAATTTCAATATTAAAATAATATTTTTACTTTTACTTATAAAGTTATGTCTTTAACTTTTAACGTATTATAATTAATTTATTAAATTTAATATGTTGTTGTATGTAAAACATTATTAGTTTAAAGCTACAACTTTTGAAGAGTTTGGAAAATATACTTAAATTGTTAATTTAAATATGATATTATCGGGTCAACTTCAATATAAATTTCAGTTCCACTTAAAAAACTCAAAGAATATTTTGTGAATATTTAAAAGTGATAAATTGTAGTGCTAAATGGAAAAACTAAATTATAATATCAATTTAACTAAAATATTTCCTAAATATATTTTTATAATCGTTAAAAGTTTTCAAATAAGTAGCTTAAAATAACTTACAATAACAATAGTTAAAAATAACTCTATATAAATAATTATTTTGTTACCTTTAAAATAAAAAAAAAATTGTTTGATGTTTTAAATAATTACAATGATAGAAATTAAGACGTTAAGCAAATAAATTTTAAAAAATTAATTAACAATAACAAAAAATATAAATAATATTAAACCATATATTATATTTTTTTCCGTAAGTAACTCGCGGTTAGAAGACATTCAAACGGTTGAGATTATACAGTTATAATAGATGTATATATTATCATATAATTCAAAATAATCAATATATTATATCAATTTAGTATATGAATTATTATATCAAATTTAAAAACAACGTTATTGTTATATTTAAAAATAAATATATATTTGTAAAGATTTCAACTATAAAGGTGTTTCTGCGCAACGCGCGGGCATTTGCCTAGTTTTAATAGAAATATGATGTGTTTAAAAACAACTAATTAAATGAAGGGGTTTTAAGAAACAATTTATATACATGTGGATCAATTAGTTAAACTTTAAAATAAAATAAAAAAATAAAAACTATGTTTTGGTTAAGCATTGGAGATATCATTTAATTAGAGCTTAAAACTAATAGAATGGTGAGTTGACAATAACTTTAAATTATAAGATAACTTAACCATTGGAGATGCTCTAATAAGCTATTTTAAAAAGTTATCCCAAACACCACTCATTTCTTTTAATATGTCAAGTAAGAACTAAGGGAAAATTATTAAACCTCCAACATAGGACATATCAAATCAAGTCCAGAAGTACAAAAAATGAAAAAAAATACCTTTTTGAACCAACATTGAAATATGTAAGTGTAAAGGTTCAAAGAAGTAATTGAGATCTGGTGTTAAAATGCCATACCCAAAATAAAATAAAAAACTTGATTGCAAAAGCAATGGAAGAGTCTTAAGTTTGAAAAGTTGATAAAAAAAACTTTCTTCAAAATCATTCAAATACGAAATGAGCAAATAAGAAATAACTCCCACAATTGTAAAGTTTCAACCAAAAGTAACGAACGTTGAAGTTGTTCTCTGGTGAAAGTTCGAAGGTGTGAATATAAGATGTTAGTGGATGAAGGAAAAGATTCTGATAGAGATGCATGAAGAGGAAAGAAGCGGCAATGAATGTGGATGAAGGCAACAACTATGATATGGTTGTAGGTATGTTGTGTATTGATGGTGTTCGATGGTTTTGGTGGTGGCTGATAGAGATGATGAAGGTGGTGGCAGGTAGTGGCGTTGGTGGTGTCGACTGGAAAAAATAGTTTAGGTTTTGAGAATAGAATCAAAAGTCAAGGAATTCTATAGGGATGGTTCGGTGATGTTGAGTAGTCATATACAACAACGCGGTATGGTGGATTTTTCAGGCGTAGATGGCCGAGGATGGGGTGGAAAGAAGACGATGAAGTGGTTCGACAATGGTGTTAGAGTTGGAGATAAGGAGATGGGGGAGACATATTAGGTATCTCCTTTTTAGTTGTGAGGGATGAAAGAGGCATTAGGGGTTATGCTTTTGTTCCCGAGTTCTACTTAAAGGAGGGAAATGGGAGGATACAAAGGGAAAGTGAGAGGTGTCGAAGGAAAATCGTGTTCCCGAGTTTCATTAATGGAAGGAAAATGAAGTGAGGGAAAGAATTTTGGAGCCATATTTTCCTTCTAAATTTTACTTGCAAATTGGTCGGATTTGGGAAGAAAGTGAGGGGAAGAAAAATTTTAAGTTTTTTTTTTCCTACTAACTCGGGAACACAAAAACTTAACATTTTCCTTTTATTTCCGTTCATTTCCTTCGAACTCACGAACACGAAATACCGAATATTTTCCTTTTATTTCCGTTCACAATGCCAATTTCAACAATGCTAATTCCAAGGCCAATTTCTAAAGGAATTATGATTGGTTCTTCTGCTGAAGGTGGTAGTAATTCGAAGCCAAAGGATATCGTTGATAGTTCTTCTCACAAAGATAATGTGAAAACCCAAAATTTATTCCATCATTATAACCCGTTTCCGTTAATAGAATATTCTATTTTATTAAGATTCCGTTAATATTGGGGTAGACAAATCAATAAATGTTTTATTTTATTAATGTCGTAATGAAATAAATAAAAACACGTGAATTACCCTCCCGTTTAATTGGAAAAAGTTTTTAATTACGACCATTTAATCGGGTAAAAATTTAAGCCTCGTTAAACGTCAGTATCAGGTAGAATTCCACCGTGTGTCAAACTTAAACCATATTTAAAGTTGAAGTAACTTCATTTTGAAGCTTCTCACCCTCTCTTTACTCTCTCTCTCTCTCTCTCTACAATTCCAAGCTTTTGATCCAAAAATCACCCCATTTCAAGCTCCAACTTGGTAAGATATCCATCCTAACTCTTAGATTATCATGCTTAGCTTGCAATTTCGTGTCAAAATCATCCAAAAGGACCATAATCATGTGTTTACGGCCTTGGAACACCCTTGGGCTGCAAACACACATAGATGGGGTTTTTGAGCCTCAAAACCCTTCCAAACCACATTTGGAGCTTAGATATGACTTAGGGGTTACAACACCGGACTTGGAACACCTAAACCTTATCATTTGAGGGGTAAACAAGAGTTTACAGCCCAAGCATATGCTTAGACCATAAACACCATTTCATAGGCTGTAAACCCCTTTAAAGGTTTTAAAATGCCCCTTAAGCACCTCCTAAGCCTTGGAATAAAGTCTAGAACCATCCAACAATGTGTTAGGGACCTTATACATGCAAGAAACCACCCCCTAAGGAGTTCACGTCCGTAAACCCCCCAAGGATTGGTTCATGGGCCGTAAACTCTTATAAGGTGGTCAATTGGTGCCCTAACTTCCTTCCATGGTTTGTACCTTGCACTAGAAACTCTTGCAATTGACCTAGGACCACCAAAACACATTGAGAATTGGTACATAAGAGTTTACGGCCGTAAACTCCTAGTTTACTGCCGTACACTCCTAGTTTACTACCGTAAACTCCTCAAATGGTCCTTATGTTGTTCAAATTCCATTCCAATGCCTTAAAACTAAGTCTAGCATCACCCCCTCAAGAGTTTTAAGACCATTAAGCATCCTAGAACACCCCCATCATGATTTTACGGCCGTAAAATCATGGGGAGTTGTTCATTTGGGCCGAAAACTCCATAAGGACTTTACTCTTGAAGAGCAAACTCCATATACAAGTCATACACACCCTTAGATGCTACCTGGGTCACTCCTAGCACTTGAAATGAAGTGTTTTCGCGTATCGGAGTGTATTGTCTTATCTAATTAGTGGTTCAAAGTCTAATTAGATACAATTATATATCTCTTCATATTACATAGGAACCTTGCGCGTTCTCAAGCCCCGAACTGACACTTAGCATCTATCCGACACACTCCTTGTCTGGTGAGTTCATACCCCCTTAATGAATCTTTTCAAATGTTTTTACATGTTTTAGGGGGGGGGATATAAGTTAAATGCAACCAAGTATTAATATCAGATCATATGTGATTTATAACCTACAACTAAAAAGGATTTTCTATACTTTTAGCTACTTATCAATAAAACTGTTTTAAATACTTATCAAACGCATTTTTAAGGTAGATTGTTGTTAAACTAATTTCAGACTGTGTTTAAATTACTTTCCTTTTAAATTATATCTACACTAATATATTTATATAAGTAAGACTTGAAGGACTTAGGACCGATAGCTCGCCTTATTTCCTGTTCTTGTTTGATTGTGGTCTTAGGGTATATTGTTATCCGTCCGACTGTCGTTGATTTCTTAGTTATATATCATATATATTTGTGTTAGATATGAAAGCCTTCATCTTATTCTATACCTTTGTAAATCAAAGGCATGCAATCCCACACTCTATTTAACTATAATAGGTATAGTTAAGATTACTGCTCGTTACCTCTATTACTACTATACTCACTATAATTGCTACTATTACAAGTTAATGCACGTTAAAGAGAACACACTGTGTACTATACTAAAAGCTTACTATATTATAACACAAGAGAATACACTAATCCAGATTATAACACACTATCCCTATACGACACTCTACTGCGCAAATACAATGTAACCAGAGCTTCCCGGAAGGAAAGCAACACTACATGTATAGCTCTATACAGGACAGACACTATTACATCCCGATTGTTAGCTACAGTCCGAGCCGTCTAGGCCCAGGGGTGGCACTACATCTCTACGCTACGTATGACCGGGAAGGTCATCAGACCCTCCACTATTATCCAGTTTGGTTACATGAGAGATCATATTCATATCCAAATTAACACACTAAGACTTAAAGCCTAAGCTAACTTCCAGAAGTAAAGAAACATATATTACTAAATGAAGTCTGCAACACTACTACAGCCAACCGGCAATACTTTTCTTCATTTATGTTACTTGAATGAAATTTATTACCTTATTGTTATAACTGAAAGTTTCAATGGAAATGATTTTACACATTCAAAGGATTTAACTTACATATGCTCAATTCTGGAAAATATAGGATTTTCTAGGGATTTCTACTATTTTTAAACGTTAATTTCAGCTTCTATATTACATGAATGTAACCACTTTATTACAAGCTACGACACTAAATTCTTATGAACTCACCAGCTTTATGCTGATACTCGTTTTCAAAACAACTTGAATCCTCAGGTCAAAGATAGACAGGTACTGGTACAGCTCTTGAGAAGATGGAGCATATACAAAACTCATCTTTTATTTTGTTATACTTTTGGTGTCTATCAAAACTATACAGAACACATTTGTAATTAAATTCACTATATTAATGCAATGGTTGTTTTCGCTTGTTTTTACTATTATGCAATTGTTATGATACTGTACATGACGTCCTCCACCCCAGAACGTATTCCGCCGTTCTCAGGTTTTGGGGTGTGACAGATTGGTATCAGAGCATTGTTTATAGTGAATCACATATATCAACCTAGAAAAGATATAAGAACTATAAACACTTCGGTACTAAAACACTCTGACCAAGAACATATACTTCTAAATACTAAAATATTTAATTAAGTATATATATATATATATATATATATATATATATATATATATATATATATATATATATATATATATATACATTCACCAATACAAAAGGGTCAGTATCATACTAGAATGGAACAAAAGTATTAAGATTGTTGAACAACACAATTAAGCTTAGAGACATATAGTCACATCTGGGTAGATGTAGCCTGATCAACTACATTTTTCCAGGAGTGACTAGCATGTGCCTAAGAGTGATTGTGGTGTTGCAACAAGTCTAAAAACTTACCAACACTACCACAACAACGTTAGAACAAGAATAATATGGGAGTATTCTGCATTCTACTAACTACATATGTGATAACTAAAAGGGTCGTTACTGGTAGGGCAATAGTTTCTAAGTGGATACACCACGGTTACATGTGACTAGGGCACTATAGACTTAGAATCGGTGACCTTTGCTTCATTTCCTATTCTTGTTTGATTGGGGATCTGAAGTTAGGGTCGCTTATTTGAAGGACTATCTTGCTTCGGTTACATGTAATTGGTATGCACTATGCAAGTATTGGGTCGACTAATAACGACCATCTTATAAGTATTCTAGATTAGTATGTCTATTAACCTTTCTTTCCCCATTCTTGCGTAGATAGCATGGCTGGCTTCCACCATCTCGGCGATCCGTACTACCCAAACCAAGGCAATGGGGGATGGTTCGATAAGGAGTCATAGGATGACCACCCGATCCCTTTGGATGGTTACCATGCAGGAGGCTTTTCGGATAGCTCCAGCTCCGAGCCAAAAGTTAACAACCTACCCCATGTAGCTCTAAACCCTAACCCCCGTCTGGCATTTCAAGGCCCCACCCCATGTGGGCAATAACCTTGAACCGATGGAGCGATGAGCAAGGTCGGCCTTTACCTTTCAATGGAGACCGAAGCTACTACAACATAAGCGAAGGAGGATCAACGGACCGAGTATTGCCCATCATGGTCCGAAGGATTGCCAGGAATGTCGAGCAAGGTCAAGCAGCTATTGGTCGATTTGTAGAAGTGGATGCCAACTCTAATCTCAACATTGTTCCCATCCGCCAACTGGAAGAAGCTATGGATAGGACGAGGAGGACCAATGAGGCTCTACAGCAACAGCTAGCTGCATCCCGAGCCGAAGTTAGGGAACTCCGAGCACGTCACAGGGCTCATGAACGACATCTTCAGGAAGTTGTGTGCCAACTAGCTGATCTGAGGGTTCGCCCAATGGGTACCCGTCGTCAGTAGAAGATGTCAAAAAATCTCACTCTTTTGTTTAAGAACTAGCCTTTTCTTTTCTATGCTCAGTAGAGCACTTGTCTGTAAACATTCCTAACTTTGAAAGTACTCTAATTAGGCCTCTAGACTGCCAACATTTTTCCGTATGGTTTGATGTAAGACCTACTGTTAGGTCACTTTTCCCGAACTCATATTACATCATTAATATCAGTAAAATTGGCAGTTAACTACTCTGTTGCTATGACTCTCTCCGAGTATCGGGCTATGTTGATTTATTCCATGAAACACTCTTGTCATACTTGCAATAGACTCTTACTATTGTTATCATCTCTATGATCTTTCAGTAAAAGATGCCTCCTCGCAAGCGCCCAAATAGAGGCAGACCTGCGACTCAAACGCCACCTCCTCCTCTGCAATTCGATCCAGTGCTGTTTCAAATAGCTGTGACGGCAGCCATGGCCCAAATGAATTCTGGCGATGCTAGTGGAGTCGGAATGGGCACCAACTCCAGGCATGGTGAAATCCCATCACGTACACAGGGGTGTACTTATAAGGATTTCATGAACTGTAAACCAACATTTTTCAATGGAACCGGAGGAATCCTTGCTCTGTCCCAATGGATTAAAAGAGCCGAAGCCATTTTCGAAATGTGCTCATGCCCCGAAGAAAGCAAAATAAAGTTCGCTGCTGCCACCTTCACTGAAAGGGCCCTGACATGGTGGAATGGCCATGTCAATTCACTCTCATTAGTAACAGCCAATGCCATGGGCTGGGATACACTAAAGGACCTACTGAGAAGGGAGTACTGCCCTAGAGGTGAGGTTCAGAAGCTTGAGGAGGAACTCTGGAACCTCAAGATGAAGGGGACAGACATAGTGGCGTATACGGCCAGGTTCTGCGACCTGGTAGCAATGTGCCCTAACATGATCCCTTCTGAGAGCAAGAAAATCGAACGATACATCTAGGGTTTAGTGCCCCCGTATCAAGGGAACGTTCTATCTTCACATCCTGCAACCTTTGACAGCGCCAAGGAGTTGGCCCACAGGTTGATTGATCATGAAACTCCTTCCACTCCAGCAACAGCAACAACAACTGCCACTGCACCGCCCAAGACATCCGACAACAAGAGGAAGCGGTGGGACAAGAAAGCTCAATCCTCTTCCAAAAACCAACAAATAGTGGCTGTCCATGCCGCCACCACTCCTGCTACCCCTATACCAGCAAAAACATATGTTGGCAACCTGTCCAAGTGCCCCTTCCGTCACAACAGCCCCTGCCGTGAATTGCACTACACCAACTGTGGCCGGAAGGGCCATACCGTCCGGTTTTGCAGAACCCAACCCAAACCCATTTCTCAGGTCTCCGGTTCGGGAGTGAGCCATGCCTGCTATGGCTGCGGTGAAGTTGGCCATTTCAAGAAAAACTGTCCGAAGGTTGGGAATGCAGGTGGAACAGGAAGACTACTCGCTATTGGCCACAATGAAGAAGTAGCGGACCCCACAGTAGTCACGGGTATGTTCCTTCTCAACAACTCTTATGCTTGTGTCTTATTCGATAGTAGTGCAGAAAGAAGCTTCATAAACCAAAACTTTAAACACTTACTTAAGCAATCCCCTCAACCACTAAAAGAAACATTCGTCGTAGAAATGGCTAACGGAAAGACAGAAAGATCTAAAGAAATCTACATAGGTTACACCCTCACATTAGATGATCATTCATTCCCAATCAACCTCATACCAGTTTCAATCAAGAGTTTCGATGTTATTGTGGGCATGGACTGGTTGAGCCTCCATCACGCAGATATCCTGTGCTTCGACAAAGCAATCCGTTTAAATCTATCGAATAACGAAACTCTGTTAATCTACGAAGACAAACCCGGTACAAGCCTTCGTATCATCTCAAGTATTCAAGCCCAGAAGTACTTGCATAAGGAATATCGGGCATTCCTTGCAGACGTTGTCGACACGAGCCAGAAAACGAAAGATCTAAAAGACATCCCCGTTGTGTGCGATTTCCCCAACGTCTTTCAAGAGGAACTCCCAGGTTTACCTCCCAAACGTCAGGTTGAGTTCAGAATCGACCTAGCCCCAGGAGCTACCCCTGTAGCTAAATCACCCTATTGTTTAGCGCCTGCAGAGATACAAGAACTGTCCGGTCAACTTAACGAGCTGCTCAGCAAGGGCTTTATAAGACCGAGCTTCTCACCCTGGGGAGCTCCGGTCTTGTTCGTGAAGAAGAAGGACGGATCGTTCCGTATGTGCATCGATTATACGGAGCTCAACAAACCCACGGTCAAAAATCGCTACCCTCTTCCCTGTATAGACGACCTATTCGACCAACTGCAAGGGGCGAGCTACTTTTCCAAGATTGATATTAGGTCCGGGTATCATCAGTTACAAGTGCTTGAGGAGGTGTTCCGAAAACAGCCTTCCGAGCTCGTTACGGACACTACGAGTTCGTAGTGATGCCCTTTGGACTGACTAATGCACCCGCAGTATTCATGGATTGATGAATAAGGTGTGTCATCCTTACTTAGATCAGTTCGTCATCATCTTTATTGATAACATACTTGTCTACTCTCGGAGTAAGGAAGAACATAATGAACATCTACGACGAGTCCTAGAAACCCTACGATCGGAGAAGTTATACGCGAAGTTCTCTAAGTGCGAATTTTGGACATGTGGTTAGTGAGGAAGGAATCCACGTGGACCCATCTAAGATTAAAGCTATCGAGAACTGGTCAGCACCGAAGACGCCTACAGAAATCCGTCAATTTGTAGGCCTCACTGGCTACTACCGCAGATTCATTAATAACTTCTCTCGGATTGCGAAACCTCTCACCACATTGACTCAGAAAGGCGTGACGTTTGACTGGGAAGAGAAACAGGAGAAGGAATTCCAAACCCTGAAGCGAGCCCTATGCACCGCACCAGTATTATCCCTTCCCGAAGGGACAGAAGAATTTGTGGTATACTGCGATGCATCGAACCAGGGGCTCGGTTGTGTCCTGATGCAACGAGGTAAGGTCATCGCCTATGCCTCGAGGCAGCTAAAGACACATGAGGTTAACTACACCACTCACGACCTCGAGTTAGGAGCGATTGTATTCGCTCTAAAGATCTAGAGACATTACCTATATGGAACGAAGAGCATGATATACACTGACCACAAAAGCCTCCAACACATACTGAACCAGAAGGAGCTCAATATGAGACAACGACGGTGGGTCGAGCTACTCAACGATTATGACTGCGAGATTCATTATCACCTGGGAAAAGCCAATGTAGTAGCAAATGCCCTAAGTAGGAAAGAGTATTATGGTCGAAGAGTCGTGTCGTTAACAATGACTATCCATTTGCATCTATCCGCACAAATTAAGGAAGCTCAGCTCGAGGCTTTGAAGCCTGAGAATGTGGCGGGAGAATCCTTACGTGGAATGGATAAGAACTTGGAGGTCAAGGGTGATGGAGCCTTATATCTCATGGACCGAATCTGGATGCCACGTCACGGTGGTTTCAGAGACTTGGTCATGAAGGAAGCACACAACACTTGATATTCCGTTCACCCAGGTTCAGATAAGATGTATCTGGATCTCAAAAAGTTATACTGGTGGCCTAACATCAAAGCAGAGATTGCTACCTTTGTGAGTAAATGCCTTACTTGCGCCAAGGTCAAGGTCGAATACCAGAAGCGATCAGGTCTTCTACAGCAACCAGAGATACCGGAGTGGAAGTGGGAGCGGATCACTATGGATTTCATAAGCAAGCTACCCAAGAAAACGGGTGGGTTAGACACCATATGGGCCATCGTCAACAGATTGACCAAGTCCGCGTACTTCTACCCATCAAATAGACAGATAAGATGGAGAAACTCAGAAGAAGATACATTAAGGAAATCGTACGACTGCATGGTGCCCCTATATCTATATTCTCCGATAGAGATAGTAGGTTCACTTCGAGGTTTTGGCAATCATTAAAAAGCGCCTTAGGGACGAGGTTGGACATGAGCACAGCCTACCATCCGCAGACCGATGGGCAAAGTGAAAGGACTATCCAAACCCTGGAGGACATGCTATGGGCCTGTGTGATCGACTTTGGTAAGGCATGGGATACCCACTTACCCCTTGTAGAGTTTTTTTACAATAACAGTTATCACACGAGCATCAAGGCAGCCCCGTTCGAAGCCCTTTTACGGCCGGAAGTGCAGATCCCCTCTGTGCTGGGCTGAGGTGGGTGACACTCAGTTAGCTAAAGGACGAGTTCCTGACAGCACTCTCTCAGGTCCGTAGATCATTCGAGAAACGACCGAGAAGATTGTAAAGATTCGCGAATGATTAAAAGCCACTAGGGATCGACAGAAAAGCTACGCAGACAAACGAAGAAAACCTTTGGAATTTCAGGTGGGAGACCGAGTCCTTTTGAAAGTCTCACCCTAGAAGGGCACAATACGCTTTGGAAAGCGTGGAAAGCTGAACCCAAGGTACATAGGACCTTTCGAGATTCTCGCCAGAATCGGCCCCGTAGCTTACAAACTCAATCTACCCCGCGAGCTCAGTAACATACATCCTACCTTCAAAGTCTTGAGAAAGTTGGTGGTTCAAATACTTTCTAAGTCACATAGTGAGTTCTTTTGGAACACCTATGAAACAAACTATGAAAAGACCCTTAATGATCTTATCTATTTGATAAGATCAACTTCCTAAAACTTTATGGACATTGACAATGAAGACATTGGATATCTAGTAAAGCTCTCTCTTCCTAGTGGAAAGGGATCGGCCATAGTCAACTCGGTTGGCCAAATGGTAAAGAGAAAAGCTAAGTCTATGATAGTCCCGTGTACCATTATCAAAGGGTCCATATGTTTATACTGCCAAAGGAAGGGGCATTGGTTGCGAAGCTGCCAAATTTACCTAAGGATATTAAAGTCAATAAGTTTGACTCTACTTCAGGTAAAGTCCACTATCTAACTCTGCTATATTATGAGAATCTTGATACATGATGTGACTGGGTCACATGGTGATGTTTTAAGAATCAAAGAAAAAGTGAAGAAAATTAAAGAAAGAATATGCTGAATCTGATCGCATAGATGGATTTCTATCGCGTAGTTTGAAGATCGGATTCTTGAGCTACTTCTTAGGAGTTATGAGATATTGCTTAGGAATAGATAACAACAAGTTTTCATATGGATTGTAAGGATAAGTTTTCCGCAAAGTTTAAAATAAAAGGAAATTTTTGATTTTATTTATTTTAAATTATCCTTACAATGGCATTTGAGGAAGAATTGTTGCTTATATGATTCCATTAATAGCAAGAGTGGAAATATGAAATTGATTCTTTCATTTGTGGTAATGTCTAAATTTACCAAATAAGGAAAGATTCTCATCACCCAAGTTTCAATTGGACCGGAACTTGGAATCATGCAAGTTTTATAGCATGATGAATGAGAACTTTCAAGTATTAGAAAAAAAAATAAGACTAATTACTCGGTCACATGGATGTGTGAGTCAAGTAAAGGACTAAGGGATCGAGTACACATTCTTGTGCACTGATTAAGTCCACCACAAAAGATTGATAAGACTATTCGTCATAGTTTACTAAAGCTCAGTAAATATGATTATACTTACAAGCTTAAGTGTAACACTGAGACATTGGAAAAGGTTCCAATGTATGGCAGAGCGAATAAGAAGAATCAAATTAGGCAGAAGGATAAAAGTTTCTCAAATCTGAAAAGATGGGAGAGTACTTTAGTATCAGTTTTGTGATCATCTTAATGATTTAGAGACCTTATCACAATTCATCCTCTAAGAGCCTTCTTATAGATAAGAAGAGGAACTTGAATTGTTGAAGTGGTTAAATCAAGAAGATGATTCATACTTCATTCCAAAAACAATTCTTAGAGTTATACTGTAAGATTGTAACTTGAGTGACATGTCTTAAAGAAGGTTTAAAACACTTGTTAAATGTAAGAGTAAAAGTTTTCTACTCTTGTACATTTGAAATTGGTAAGTTGTGATGTTTTGGATAAAACAAAGACCAACTTAGGCCAATTGTGTGAAGTGTTTGTCTTGATTAGAATCCACACTATCTCTTGGATATTTGAGAAGTGAGTCTTATAGGTCAAGAGGACAGTGGGAGTCTTAAAGGTCTTGAAAGTCTCAAGAACTAATCAAGAATAAAAACTTGAAGTTCTTCACTAGCACACGACTTGAGGTTCATAACCTATCGTGGACATATTATGTGCCCATTCTAGTTAAAGTTGGCTTTGCATATGAGTTCTTAGAGTTCCCAATGTGTTGCATAACAACTTGGAAGCAATGGCAGGCCCTTGAGGTGCCAGATGGCAAGAAATTAAGATTGAGTTCAGTCCATATGAGTTTGGATTTGTCACTAACCTAGTCTTGTGATTATGGTTTTGACAATTCACATGGATAAGAACACATACACCATTAAATCTAAGTGTCATAAGGTTTCTCTCTGATTCATGAAATGATGGTGAGGAAACACTTTCACTAAGTAGATTTTAGCTAGATAGCAATTGTGATATTTGCATTCTCAAAGTCGTTAGTGGAGCGTGTGTGGTTTACCGGCACACTAACCTGGACTTGTGAGAAGTGGCAAAAAGGTCTAACCATTATGATTACGGAATCCCTCTTCATAATTGTTTAGACACACAAGTGTGCTATCTAAGGGAAGGTGTATGATTTTGATAAAGTCTTATCAAAACAATCTAGTATCAGAAATCTGAACTTTGGTAAGAAAGTCAGCTGATTTCTGAGTACATGTCAAAGCTAGTGGGAGCATAAGTGTTATGCTAATAATCATCATGTTAGTGGGAGCATAATAATTATCATAAGTATTGCAAGTTAGCAATGTTAATTATAGAAAAAAAAGTTTCAATTGGGAAAGAGTTGTTTTGCTATAATTAAGAGAGATGAAATTATACTTCATCTCAAATCTATAAGCTTAGATCATGAGGCTTTAATCATTTAGTCAAGGATATATATATATATATATATATATATATATATATATATATATATATATATATGAATTTCATGTTGGAATGGCTCAACATAAGGAAATTCTGTATATGGGTCCATTATTTGCGTTCTAAAATTCGGTTATGATTACGACATCCCTTTTCATAATCTGAATTATGAGAACTTGGCAAATTGAAATGGACATATTATAGCAAAAGACTAGTTTAGTCTTTATGTGAGGCATCATGAATCGTGTCCCATATGCTTCGGATATAGGATCGATTACATGTGCTATATTCATCCTTTCTAAAATTTTCCAAATGCCTGGAGCATTAAGAGGGAAAAGGTTTAGAACTGGATATGACTAAAAGGATTAAACAATTGTCGAGGACATTCTAAGGTTTACCAAAGATTTCTTGCTCAAGGACAGTTGGAAGTATAGTTATAATTCTGGAAGCACCATATTGACATAATTTGTAAGGAGGCAACTCTTGTTCAGAAGTGATAGTCAAAATGGAATCTGGAAATGTTTCAAAGTTAGAATTTTCAATCTGTTTAAGATTAGGAAACTTAATGCAAGAAGGATGTTCCCAAGGAGCTGATCTCCTTTGGAATGGTCTGTAATGGTTGTTTTCAAGTCCTTCTGACTTTGTGCATAATCATTACAAGAGGTTCAATGCATATAAGTTTAGAATCTAACAGATTTCTGTAAATGGCATGAATTTGGAATTCTTGCATTTGCAGTAAAGATTTGGGAGTGTGAAAAGAGAATCATTGAAATTATATTCAATTGATCTAGTTCACAAAGTAAAGATGATAGACAAACATAGTATGCATACTTGGTGTATGACATGACTAGTGTTTAGAAAACATAGTGTACATGCTTGGAGCATGGGACAACTATTGTTTTAAATTCAAGAATAAAGTTGATAGCTGAAATAGTATATAATGAATAATGTGTAATCATATGGTGATAAATAAAAGGTGTTTTATTTATGTTCATAGGTTTTGATACCATATTGGATTCAATTATTATTGTGTTTCACTTTGCATGTTTTGACTTCCCAAATAAACTAGACTATTCTTCTGGAATGACTAAGTTATTCAAACTATCCACAGTCGGTCATATGTTGGAAATAGATATGAATTAAGACTGTCATGGGTTGGCTTGTAGAGGTCTAAGGTGTTGGACAAAGGGCTACAACACTCATGAGTGCTCATAAGTTTTGAGTATTGGATTCAACCTGCGCTCATTGGAATCACTTCATGGATTTTATCACGAGTAATCATGAGACGATAATATCTTATATTCTTCAAACCTAGAGATATGAGTTGTTACTATGAGTTGGTTGTACATTGATTGCACGAAAACGCATTCGATAACTCGGTGCTATAAAATGTGCCTTTGTGTATGATTCAACAAGTAGTAGAACAAGCCATATGAGTCGAAGTTTATCCATTTCTTTTACCTTCGGGATAAAAGCGATATCTGTGGGCCCCTCGATTATTTGATGATGACAAATGGAAGTGCTCGGCCGGGCCAAGACTGATTTGATTTGTTCAATTAGTCAGTCGTCATAAATCGGAAATCGGGAAACAACAAATGGACAGAGAGAATGATTATAATCCATGTCTCAGTCCATATAATATCTAGAATGGAGGAATATATGATCCCTTATCTAATGGACAAGTCATTGACAAAGGTCAGAGTTTATCGACAAGGTCAGAGTTCGACAGAAGCTTTTGAGAGCTACGATTGCCAGTCGGTTCCTGAAGTCACACGCAATATTAGTTTTAGACTTATCCAAGTGGGAGACTGTTGGATTAATGTCTAAGTCCATAACTATAATTGGTAAGACTTGACCCGACCCGACATGGTCCATTTGGGTTGCATGGCATCATGCACTTGGATAGACTATAATGAGAGAAATAAGACACTTATGGTTATTAATATATTATAAGTTCTAGTATACTAATAATAAGAATAACAAGATTATTTAATTAGTATTGATCAAGAATCAATCTAGGATTAATTAAGTGATCAAAAGAAGACTAATTAAATATATGGGTTGATTGTGTAAATCATCCATACTTGTATAGTGGGCTAATGCTCCATGGATAATCAAGTTGGGCTAAAACCCATAGGATGGTCCATGGATTCTCCATGGTGTATTTGAACCCATGGATCCAAGGAAATGGAAAGTCATGACAATTAGGGTTTACCCTAATTGTAACACTATATAAAGATCTTATTCTTGACAAAATCGGCCACTAGAGAGACTAAGAAAGGGCTAGCCGATTTTCATGAAGTGTAGAATTCTCTCAAGTTATTCCAAGTGTATTTGGTGTTGTGTGAACCATTTGAGGTGTCACACTTGGGGCACTAGGCACTCAAGGTTCATGAAGACTTTCTACATCAAAGAGGTATGTATTCTATCTTGTTATATTTATTGTTTTGTATGCTAGATTAGGATAATACCTTGGAAAGTTCTTATTTGCATGTATAATAGAGAAAACATAGATCCAAGGTATTTAGGGTGTAACAACCCGAAATTCATATCCCTAAATGTAACCCTTCTCGCGACTCGTTCTGGTCATCCAATCGCCGTTTCCGATTTCGTTTACGATTCCGACATTTTATTAAGTCATTAATGTGGATTTTATTTTATGACTTAATGAGTGTCTTAATACCCTTAGAACTCATTCTAACGCCTCATATTACTGATCGTAACATTTCTAGAATCAACCATATCGGGTTACGGCAAATTGGTCGGGTGCGACCAAAAGCCCCGTCTAACGCCGGTATCGGGTAGAATTTTACCGTGTCCCGAACTTGGACACTATTTAAAGTGATCCAAGTCTTCATTTTGAAGCTTTTGCTTCATTTTACAACAATCACTCCAACCTCTCTCCTCAAACTAGATTTAAGGGTCAAAATCTCAAGTTTAAGGCTTTGAATCATCAAGGTATCTTCTCTAACTCATTGTGTACCATATTGGACCTTGAAATTCGAGATTTAATCATGATTTAGAGCCTTGTATATGAGTTTACAGCCCAGGAAGGTGCTTAGGCCGTAAACCCATATTTAAAGGGTTTTTAAGCCCTTAAACCCTTCCATGACTCAAACTAGACCTAGATATGACTTTTAGAAATTTGGTAATGGACTTAGAACACTTTAAACATGAATTTTGGGGGATTTGTATGAGTTTACGGCCAAGGCATGTGCTTGGGCGGTAAACTCCTCAAACATGGGTGTAAACTCATTTCCAAGGTGTTAGAAAGCCATCAAACACCACCAAAAGCCTTGGAATAAATCATAGAACCAACCAAAAATAGTTTAGGGACCTTAAACATAACAAAACCTCACATATGAGAGTTTACGGCCATAGAACATGCTCCAGGGCCGTAAACTCCTAAAAGTATGTCAAATTGTGCCCCAAATTCATTTCAAGGCTTGTAGGAATTTTTAGAATCACATGTGATTAACTTTGAGACATTAAAAACACATATTCAAGGGAGTATGAGAGTTTACGGCCATAAGCTCCATTCTAAGGCTGTAAACTCCCTTAAGTGATGTTATTTGATGAATTAAATTAATTCCAAGCCTTAGGTAAAATTGTTCCAACTCTTCCCAAGTGATTTTGGCCATTTAAGCTCTATAACCCTTGCCAACATGAGTTCACGGCCGTGAACTCATGTGTGGGTAGTGTATAGGCCATAAACTCATTAGGAAGTTTACTCTTGGGGAGTAAACTCAAATCCCAAGTCCCTCGCTTCAATTCCCGTCCGTAGATGTCACCCGGGTCACTCCAAACACCCGTTTTGAGGTGTTTTCGTTCGTTGGAGTGTGACTTCATATCTAATTAGAGTTTATGAATCTAATTAGATATATTTGTATGCCATTTCATGTTACATAGGAACCTCGCGTGTTATCAGGCCTCGATTCGACATTTAGCATCCGAAATCGACACATTTCCGCGTCTGGTGAGTTCATACCCCTACCCTTTTTCAATGGTTTTTCAATGTTTTCAGGGGGGAATACAAGCAAAAGTACAAGAATATCTTGTACTTAAACACATGATTTCAGTTAAATGGTTTCATAATTGTACATTTTTTTAAGAATTGAAAACCTTTTAACTAACTGTTTTAACTTGCAGAGTTATTTGTTTAACCCGATTTTCAATTCTTATTATACACTGTTATATTGTATACTTTATGTTTGATTGTTCACACTTAAACCGATAGGACACATAAAACATTGTAATGTCTGTAATAAAACACTAAGGTTCGAGTGTAGAAGACAGACACCATCAGAAAACATAAAACATCTGTATGTCCTTAACAATACACCTAGGCTCGAGTGTGATAGATAAATACAATCATAATACACAAATCAATTGTAATGTCCTTAATAATACACCTAGGATCGAGTGTAAAGGACAATCACCATAAGGTAACACATATATCATTTGTAATGTCCTTAATAATACACCTAGGATCGAGTGTAAAGGACAGTCATCATTAGATAACACCTAGGCTCAAGTGTAATGTCCTTAATAAAACACCTGGGCTCGAGTGTAAAGGACAGGTACGTTAGAACTTAGTTAGTCGTAGATACTACTTTCCTAGTCGAAAAGTAAAGAGTAATCTTAAAGATTGGAGACACGTCCTTGTAACACTTCCTTGGCACGAGATAGTGGAGGACTAACCCTGTAACCAGAATCTCCGAACGTAGGAGAGCGTGGCTTGAGTGTATAGATCTATACGGGACTGACAATCCCACACCTGGCTGCTAGCTACAGCCGAACCGAAAGGTTCAAGGGTGACGAAAGTCATAAAAAGGATACTGGCCCTGGTCCGAGTCATATCTAGTCTGAGTATGGTTAAGGACTCGCAATCAGGATTATTAACACTTTACGAGTATTTACTAGTTTTATGTACGTAATAAAACTAATATACGTTCAAGGATGACAGGCACACACATACACACATTCAAAAAAACATGGGGTTTTCCTGGGGAGGACACTGAACATAATCAGAATTGGTAATAGTTCACACACACACAGTCAGGAGAACATGGGGTTCTTCCTGTGCAACAGTAGTACGTAACTAGAAAAGTATAACAAGTTAAATAACTGAACTACAATTCACAAGAACAATCATGTTTTCATTGTACATCGTTTACTTTACTTTTCGGATTTGGAAACTAACTTTACATAAGAAAATATGGGATTTTCTTGGATAAACACTTTTTCAGGAAACCAAAGGAACTCATACATTTTCAGAAAAACTAACTGCTTATGAACTCACCAGCTTTATGCTGATTTTTAAACCGCTTGTATTCTCAGGTTCACATTAGACAGGTACCCGAAGATCTTTTTGTTCGAAGACGGAGTTCTCAGAAGACTCGTTTCGTGTTGTTTATATATGATATGTATCACTTGTATAACTTATGCTTTTGAAAGAAATGTAAAACTTTCATATAAGTAATGTAATGGTTGATTTACTTTACTTACTATGTACATTGGTTATGATATTCCCATGAAGTCACCTCCACCCCGAGACGTTTCCGCCTTCGGTTTCGGGGTGTGACAGATTGGTATCAGAGCCCTTGTTTATAGTGAATGAAGGATACCAAACCTTACATGGTATAAAACTATAAACATTAAGGGGCCTAAGTGCTCTGAAC
The DNA here is from genome assembly GCF_002870075.4 of Lactuca sativa. Taxonomy (NCBI): domain Eukaryota; kingdom Viridiplantae; phylum Streptophyta; class Magnoliopsida; order Asterales; family Asteraceae; genus Lactuca; species Lactuca sativa. The sequence continues at coordinate 116,395,295 of NC_056631.2, forward strand.
TAAAAGTATCCTTCATAATATAAGTATTTTCGAAAGTATATAAGTTTACCGACCCGTCGAGATCCGTAACTACAAGTAGAACAGAACATAAGTAAATGGGTGTTGTACGCTGCGGTTAAACCTGGGCAGTTATGTAGTCGTGTCTAGGATCAATATAGCCTGGCCAACTATATTCATTCGAGACACGGCCAACATGTGCTTGGGAGTGACTGTGGTATGCGGCATGCCTAAAACTTACCCTAATACCACAAACATCGAGCCAGTGTCGTAACGAATCATGAAATACTATGGGAGTATTTCTCGAGCCAATCCTTGGTAGAAATCCTCGTTCATACATTCTTCTTTGATCATTCTCTTAGTGATAATTTTCTTGTCTTGATAACTCTATCCTGCTTTATCGCTTATTCAGCATATATCTGTCATATCTCTTGATTCAATTCAGAGGACTTATCATCCACTCTTCCTTGATCTTATTAGATCAAGATGCCTCCAAGAAAGAGACCCAGCTCCAAGACCAACAACCCTCCGCCACCACCTCCTCCCCAAATTGATCCAGTAGTATTCCAGGCAGCTATTATAGCCGCGGTAGCAGCTGCCATGTCTCAAAGGAACTCCGACGGTTCCGGTGGTTCGGGAGGTGATACCCAAACCCAAAACCAAGAAAGCAGTCAGGGACGACGGAAAAAGGGTTCCTATAAGGATTTCATGAATGCCAAACCCACATCCTTTGATGGCACTGGAGGTGTCATTTCCCTCGCCCGATGGTTCGAGAAGATCGAATCCATCTTTGAAATTTGTGCATGTTCAGATTCAGACAAGGTGAAGTTTGCCGCCTGCACCTTTATCGACAAAGCCTTGACTTGGTGGAACGGCCGAGTCAAATCCCTAACCTTACCTGTAGCCAACGCCATGGGTTGGGAAGCCATGAAGGAACTTCTGCTGGCTGAGTACTGCCATCGAGGCGAAATGCAGAAGTTAGAACATGAACTTTGGAACCTGAAGATGAAAGGTTCCGACATCACTGCCTATACTTCCAGGTTCGACGACTTGGCACTACTCTGCCCAGGAATGGTTACCCCGGAGAGTAAGAAGATAGAAAGATTCATCTGGGGGCTGACCCAGCCAACGAAAGGAAACGTCATAGCCGCGAGGCCGGATACATACGACAGCGCCAAACGCTTAGCACAGATCCTAATCGATCATAGCGAAGACCTTAAGGAGGCAGCTACCACTCCTGAGCCGACAGTGAGGAGTGGTGAGAAAAGAAAACTTGGGAAGAAAGAGAAAAGTCAGGCATCGCACGAGTCTTCGAAGAAACAGCAAACGGTGGCAATTCACGCTGTCACTTCCCCTGCAACTGTTTCTGTTGATGGATCCTCAACCCGAAAACCTGCTAATAGGTATACTAGAACCCTTCCTAGTTGTGGCAAGTGCAACTATCATCATCTTCCTTCCGGTCCATGTATAGAGGTAATTTGCAACAAATGTGGCATAAAGGGTCACATGGCGAAAAACTGTAAGACACCAACCCAATCAACGAGTCAAACTTCCGGGAGCGGGCATTGGTCGGGCCTGCTATGGTTGTGGAGAAGTTGGGCATCTTAAGCGAAACTGTCCCAAGGCTGTAACACCTGGCAACACCGGAAGAGTTCTAGCGATAGGACAAGAGGAGACAGCCACCGATCCCACCGTTGCCACAGGTATATTTCCCTTGTTAAATTTGTATGCCTGTGATTCTTTTCGATTCTAGCACCGAAAGAAATTCGTTAACCATCAATTTGAACATTTTCTAACCCCGTCGTTTGCGAGTAACCGAAAATGTATATCTTCGAGATGGTTATCACGTGAGAATGAGAACGCTTGTGTCGTATCCGTAGATTGTATTCTCAATCCGAGCGATTATTCTTTTTCCATTCGACCTATTGGCAAAATTTTTATGAAATGCTTTGATGTCACCCTTAGCATGTAATGAAGGAGCCTCATTCATGCTGTCATTCCTGGATTTGAGAAAGTCGTTTGTTCTAACTTCCCTCTGACCCGACTCTCATGATCTTCGTACATCAAAGCTTAGAAAGTCTTCCCATGTATCTCTCGTCCGAGTGATCATCGAGAAACGAGAAGTCTACGATTCTTTCCCCGATACTATTTCCAAAGAATTCTTGAGAATTCTTTCCGAACGCATAGTCCAGTCTCGCATCGACCTAATCCCAGGAATTTCCTCGTAGCCAAACCTCAGTGAGCACGATGTGTGCAAGTCAGCAATCAGGGCTTAATACGATCACTACGAGGTAGTAGTGGCGCCCTTCGGTCGAACCATTTTCTTGATCATGTAGATAAGCAAAGCAGTTATACTCGTAAACCCTTCCAAAGGCAAAGGCAATAAAGAATTAGTCGACACCGGGAACACCCATGGAAACCTGTCGATTCTTGGGTTCCGCCGACTATAATCGTAGACTCATGTAGAACTTTCCCTTAGAACCATCGGACCCTTAGTTACTCTGCCATGTGAAAATGTACCCACTTGTTGGAGGTTTTATCCTGGAATGACATAGTACGCCTTGGGAAGTGTGGAAAACTTAACTTGTGGAACCTTAGACTCTTCGAGATCCTCGTTAGGAATCGATTCCATAGCCCTCTCCGAGCTATCTTCAGGAACTCCGCAGCGAGCATCCGGTATTCCACATCGTTGTTTGTGAGAAGTGCTAACCTGACAAAAACCTTAGTCGCCCTTTGATGAGGTCAAAACCAATGAAAATCCGAACCTTCGTGTATGAATTAATTGAGATCGTGGATTGAGAGGTTAACCATGTGTAACAAAGCCACGTCATGATAGTGAGGGTTCGCTAAAATGTCAAGCGGAGACCCGATTCCACTTAGGAGCTTGAAGACCCGAAGTAGTAGATTCATCCTTATATCTCTTTTCACTTCGTGATCTGTGATCGAATCTTTGAATTTCGGGACGAAATTCCCTCTAACGGGGGGATAATGTAACAACCTGAAATTCATATCCCTAAATGTAACCCTTCTCGCGACTCGTTCTGATCATCCAATCGCCGTTTCCGATTCCGACATTTTATTAAGTCAGTAATGTGGATTTTATTTTATGACTTAATGAGTGTCTTAATACCCTTAGAACTCATTCTAACGCCTCATATTACTGATCGGAACATTTCTAGAATCAACCATATCGGGTTACGGCAAATTGGCCGGGTGTGACCAAAAGCCCCGTCTAACGCCGGTATCGGGTAGAATTTTATCGTGTCCCGAACTTGGACACTATTTAAAGTGATCCAAGTCTTCATTTTGAAGCTTTTGCTTCATTTTACAACAATCACTCCAACCTCTCTCCTCAAACTAGATTTAAGGGTCAAAATCTCAAGTTTAAGGCTTTGAATCATCAAGGTATCTTCTCTAACTCATTGTGTATCATATTGGACCTTCAAATTCGAGATTTAATCATGATTTAGAGCCTTGTATATGAGTTTACAGCCCAGGAAGGTGCTTAGGCCGTAAACCCATATTTAAAGGGTTTTTAAGCCCTTAAACCCTTCCATGACTCAAACTAGACCTAGATATGACTTTTAGAAATTTGGTAATGGACTTAGAACACTTTAAACATGAATTTTGGGGGATTTATATGAGTTTACGGCCAAGGCATGTGCTTGGGCCGTAAACTCCTCAAACATGGGTGTAAACTCATTTCCAAGGTGTTAGAAAGCCATCAAACACCACCAAAAGCCTTGGAATAAATCATAGAACCAACCAAAAATAGTTTAGGGACCTTAAACATAACAAAACCTCACATATGAGAGTTTACGGCCATAGAACATGCTCCAGGGCCGTAAACTCCTAAAAGTATGTCAAATTGTGCCCCAAATTCATTTCAAGGCTTGTAGGAATTTTTAGAATCACATGTGATTAACTTTGAGACATTAAAAACACATATTCAAGGGAGTATGAGAGTTTACGGCCATAAGCTCCATTCTAAGGCCGTAAACTCCCTTAAGTGATGTTATTTGATGAATTAAATTAATTCCAAGCCTTAGGTAAAATTGTTCCAACTCTTCCCAAGTGATTTTGGCCATTTAAGCTCCATAACCCTTGCCAACATGAGTTCACGGCCGTGAACTCATGTGTGGGTAGTGTATAGGCCATAAACTCATTAGGAAGTTTACTCTTGGGGAGTAAACTCAAATCCCAAGTCCCTCGCTTCAATTCCCGTCCGTAGATGTCACCCGGGTCACTCCAAACACCCGTTTTGAGGTGTTTTCGTTCGTTGGAGTGTGACTTCATATCTAATTAGAGTTTATGAATCTAATTAGATATATTTGTATGCCATTTCATGTTACATAGGAACCTCGCGTGTTATCAGGCCTCGATTCGACATTTAGCATCCGAAATCGACACATTTCCGCGTCCGGTGAGTTCATACCCCTACCCTTTTTCAATGGTTTTTCAATGTTTTCAGGGGGGAATACAAGCAAAAGTACAAGAATATCTTGGACTTAAACACATGATTTTAGTTAAATGGTTTCATAATTGTACATTTTTTTAAGAATTGAAAACCTTTTAACTAACTGTTTTAACTTGCAGAGTTATTTGTTTAACCCGATTTTCAATTCTTATTATACACTGTTATATTGTATACTTTATGTTTGATTGTTCACACTTAAACTGATAGGACACATAAACCATTGTAATGTCTGTAATAAAACACTAAGGTTCGAGTGTAGAAGACAGACACCATCAGAAAACATAAAACATCTGTATGTCCTTAACAATACACCTAGGCTCGAGTGTGATAGATAAATACAATCATAATACACAAATCAATTGTAATGTCCTTAATAATACACCTAGGATCGAGTGTAAAGGACAATCACCATAAGGTAACACATATATCATTTGTAATGTCCTTAATAATACACCTAGGATCGAGTGTAAAGGACAGTCATCATTAGATAACACCTAGGCTCAAGTGTAATGTCCTTAATAAAACACCTGGGCTCGAGTGTAAAGGACAGGTACGTTAGAACTTAGTTAGTCATAGATACTACTTTCCTAGTCGAAAAGTAAAGAGTAATCTTAAAGATTGGAGACACGTCCTTGTAACACTTCCTTGGCACGAGATAGTGGAGGACTAACCCTGTAACCAGAATCTCCGAACGTAGGAGAGCGTGGCTTGAGTGTATAGATCTATATGGGACTGACAATCCCACACCTGGCTGCTAGCTACAGCCGAACCGAAAGGTTCAAGGGCGACGAAAGTCATAAAAAGGATACTGGCCCTGGTCCGAGTCATATCTAGTCTGAGTATGGTTAAGGACTTGCAATCAGGATTATTAACACTTTACGAGTATTTACTAGTTTTATGTACGTAATAAAACTAATGTACGTTCAAGGATGACAGGCACACACATACACACATTCCAAAAAACATGGGGTTTTCCTGGGGAGGACACTGAACATAATCAGAATTGGTAATAGTTCACACACACACAGTCAGGAGAACATGGGGTTCTTCCTGTGCAACAGTAGTACGTAACTAGAAAAGTATAACAAGTTAAATAACTGAACTACAATTCACAAGAACAATCATGTTTTCATTGTACATCGTTTACTTTACTTTTCGGATTTGGAAACTAACTTTACATAAGAAAATATGGGATTTTCTTGGATAAACACTTTTTCAGGAAACCAAAGGAACTCATACATTTTCAGAAAAACTAACCGCTTATGAACTCACCAGCTTTATGCTGATTTTTAAACCGCTTGTATTCTCAGGTTCACATTAGACAGGTACCCGAAGATCTTTTTGTTCGAAGACGGAGTTCTCAGAAGATTCGTTTCATGTTGTTTATATATGATATGTATCACTTGTATAACTTATGCTTTTGAAAGAAATGTAAAACTTTCATATAAGTAATGTAATGGTTGATTTACTTTACTTACTATGTACATTGGTTATGATATTCCCATGAAGTCACCTCCACCCCGAGACGTTTCCGCCATCGGTTTCGGGGTGTGACATAGGGTTGCATGTACACTTAGGAGTGTTAGAATGCTCAAAACCTAACAGATGTGACAACCCAAAATTTATTCCATCATCATAACCCGTTTCCGTTAATAGAATATTCTATTTTATTAAGATTCCGTTAATATTGGGGTAGACAAGTCAATAAATGTTGTATTTTATTAATGTCGTAATGAAATAAATAAAAACACGTGAATTACCCTCCCGTTTAATTGGAAAAAGTTTTTAATTACGACCATTTAATCGGGTAAAAATTTAAGCCTCATTAAACGTCAGTATCGGGTAGAATTCCACTGTGTGTCAAACTTAAACCATATTTAAAGTTGAAGTAACTTCATTTTGAAGCTTCTCACCCTCTCTCTACTCTCTCTCTCTCTCTCCCTCCATCTACAATTCCAAGCTTTTGATCCAAAAATCACCCCCATTTCAAGCTCCAACTTGGTAAGATATCCATCCTAACTCTTAGATTATCATGCGTAGCTTGCAATTTCGTGTCAAAATCATCCAAAAGGACCATAATCATGTGTTTACGTCCCTGGAACACCCTTGGGCCGCAAACACACGTAGATGTGGTTTTTGAGCCTCAAAACCCTTCCAAACCACATTTGGAGCTTAGATATGACTTAGGGGCTTACAATACCGGACTTGGAACACCTAAACCTTATCATTTGAGGGGTAAACAAGAGTTGATGGCCCAAACATATGCTTAGACCATAAACACAATTTCATATGTCGTAAACCCCTTTAAAGGAGTTAAAATGCCCCTTAAGCACCTCCTAAGCCTTGGAATAAAGTCTAGAACCATCCAACAATGTGTTAGGGACCTTATACATGCAAAAAACCACCCCCTAAGGAGTTCACGGCCGTAAACCCCCCAAGGAATGGTTCCTAGGCTGTAAACTCCTATAAGGTGGTCAATTGGTGCCCTAACTTCCTTCCATGGCTTGTACCTTGCACTAGAAACTCTTGCAATTGACCAAGGACCACCAAAACACATTGAGAATTGGTACATAAGAGTTTACGGCCGTAAAATCGTAGTTTACTATCGTAAACTCCTCAAATGGTCCTTATGTTGTTCAAATTCCATTCCAATGCCTTAAAACTAAGTCTAGCATCACTCCTCAAGAGTTTTAAGACCATTAAGCATCCTAGAACACCCCCACCATGAGTTTACGGTCGTAAACTCATGGGGAGTTGGTCATTTGGGCTGGAAACTCTATAAGGAGTTTACTCTTGAAGAGAAAACTCCATATACAAGTCATACACACCCTTAGATGCTACCCGGGTCACTCCTAGCACTTGAAATGAAGTGTTTCGCGTCTCGGAGTGTATTATCTTATCTAATTAGTGGTTCAAAGTCTAATTAGATACAATTATATATCTCTTCATATTACAGAGGAACATCGTGACTGTTAGCTCTATACAGGACAGACACTATTACATCCCGACTGTTAGCTACAGTCCGAGCCGTCTAGGCCCAGGGGTGGCACTACATCTCTACGCTACGTATGACCGGGAAGGTCATCGGACCCTCCACTATTATCTAGTTTGGTTACATGAGAGATCATATTCATATCCAAATTAACACACTAAGACTTAAAGCCTAAGCTAACTTCCCGAAGTAAAGAAACATATATTACTAAATGAAGTCTGCAACACTACTACAACCAACCAGCAATACTTTTCTTCATTTACGTTACTTGAATGAAATTTATTACCTTATTGTTATAACTGAAAGTTTCAATGGAAATTCTTTTACACATTCGAAGGATTTAACTTACATATGCTCAATTCTGGAAAATATAGGATTTTCTAGGGATTTCTACTATTTTTAAACGTTAATTTCAGCTTCTATATTACATGAATGTAACCACTTTATTACAAGCTACGACACTAAATTCTTATGAACTCACAAGCTTTATGCTGATACTCGTTTTTAAAATAACTTGTATCCTCAGGTCAAAGATAGACACCTACTGGTGCAGCTTTTGAGAAGATGGAGCATATACAAAACTCATCTTTTATTTTGTTATACTTTTGGTGTCTATCAAAACTATAAAGAACACATTTGTAATTAAATTCACTATATTAATGCAATGGTTGTTGTCGCTTGTTTTTACTATTATGCAATTGTTATGATACTGTACATGACGTCCTCCACCCCAGAACGTATTCCGCCGTTCTCAGGTTTTGGGGTGTAACAGATAAAGGCAAAACAATTCTTGTGGAAAAATGAAAAGAAGAAAAGAAAGCAGAAGTCGAAGCTGAAATTGAGAAACAAAGGGTGATTCAGAGCATTTTTAGTCTTCGTGCAAATGATCCACCAGGAATGAACAAGGGTGATCCAAGCAAGCATTACAACTACGAAACAATCGAAGCAAAAGTTGCATATAATCGTATGTATGCTTTTTAGAAGGTGCCAAATCAAAGCTATGTTGTTGTTAATTCTGATATGAAGCAATTGGATTTTCCGGTGAATGAAATGATGTTCATCATGGCTCAGTACAAGATTGCTGAGAAATTTGATAATGAGGATGATTACACATATATGAAGCTCATGTTTCATGCTATTCTTAGGAAAATTCCAGAGGAAATATGGTCGCTTGTGAAAATAAAGAAGGTAATCAGCATTAAGAAGGATGTTCAGTTTGAGAACATGATGCGGAACTTTTGTTTTTATGTTGCAAGGGTGAATGGTCAGGAATGTGATTTCTATGTAGCTGATTTTCCATTGATGAACTTGTATGATCTTATACAATTTGCATTACTTTTAAAAGATAAAGATGCTTCGTATCTTCGAGAAACTGATCCAGAAGTTTTTCGTCTTGGTCTTGCCCACATCAAAATATTCATAGATAACTATTATGAGTGTTTGGCCCTAACTGATGTGGAGTTGGCAACTGCAAAGGGATTGGAAGTGAAAGTACCCATGGAATAAACAAAGACTCAACCTGAGTTAAAGAAGTATGCTGATGGAGAGATTTGCTTGAAGCCATTCGGTTTGGTCTTCGCAGGGAAGGATAAAACTGGGAAGGCCAAGAGAATCTTATTCCATGCATGCGAAGTAGAGAGATATATGACGTCCCAATATACGAACTTTATTGTTGTATGAATAGCTGCAAGAAGAATAATAAAGGGGACAAGAAAGAATTAAAGAGGATTATTTCCTGGTACTTAGAAATCCGAAGGGTGATGTTGTATGCTATACAGAATCTCTTGAACTGGAGAAGATAGACATTATTACAAAGGGGAGATTGTAAGGGTCGAAGACCTGTTGTAACATGTCGAAGACTTAATGTTATTTTACAAGGCATTTTGTAACGAAGCTTAGATGTTTAGACCTTGTAATTTTTTGTGTGCTTTCATGTTTTTTAACGACCATAAAATTCCAACCAATTTTAAACTTTTCAAAAACAACTGGGTTTCATAAAGTTATTACAAAAAGGTTTTCAATACAATTATTATCAGAGTCTTCCTAGAAACACATCAAAAACATAATCATGAGGAGTGGTACGATCACGCCTTTGCCTTGCCACAGTCTCCTGAAGAACCTGAAAAACATTAAACCACAACTGTAAGCCCAAAAGCTTATTGAGATACCCCCAAAATATCAACCACATACACCATACATGCATGACATGTCATATCATAACAGAACATAAAACAGCCATGCACTTCGGGTCTACTGTGTGACTGGTCCGCCGCACCGGCCTTCAGTCCACCTGGTCCACTCTCCGAGTCTAACCACATACAACGAGTCTACCCACATACAACGAGTCTACAGTGTGATTAGTCCGCCCGCACCGGGCCTTCAATCCACCTGGTCCACTCTCCGAGTCTACAGTATAACTAGTCCGCCCGCACTGCGCCTTTAGTCGTCCTGGTCCACTCTCCGAGCCTCGGCATGTCTGGTCCGCCCTCTTGGGGCCTACAGCCTATCCGGACCGCTCGCTGGGACTTCGAGATAACCAGTCTGCCCTGGGTATGTTGGCCTACAGCACAAAGCAAGTCCCGCCTCAACCCAACCCCAGTCGAACAACCATGTGCACATAAACATTCACACATATAACAATTCGCATACAATCAAACCGATCTAGCAGATCACATACCATAACATCATCCTAACCAGGATACCGACCTAACCGGTCACTAACATAGCATCATCCTATATACCAAGATACCGACCTTAACCAAGTCTCTAACATATACCATCCTAACTACCGGATGCAACACAACAAAGCAACAACATAACAACGTTACCCGGATCAGAATCCGATAAAGGGTCGGCCTTGGTGCCGTAGACCCTGTCGATATAGTGAGGATAACTCACCTCGCAACTGCCGACTGGACATATAAACCCAAGCTGCTCCGACCACTGATACGATCTCCAACACTGGCCAACACCAAAACATTGAACTCAAAACAATGCCAACAATTACGACAAAGAACCTGGAAATCAACTGGTCAACCCTTGCTCAAAGTCAAAGTCAAAGTTAACCCCTGACTGACTCTACTCGTCGAGTCAACCCGATGACTCGCCGAGTCCCATGCCCAGAACTTCCCCAATCCGCGACTCAACTCGCCGAGTCACCCCGAGACTCGCCGAGTCCAACAACTCTGAGTCCTTTCTCACTCAACTCACTGAGTCATCCCTTGACTCACCGATTCACGGCTCAACTAGAAGAAGGTTAGGACCTCACGACTAGACTCGCCGAGTCCAAGAATAGACTCGCCGAGTCCAAGGCTATCTGCAACCAACTCGGCGAGTTGTTCTTCCAACTCGCCGAGTTCCTGCCCATCTTCATCCAACTCGCCGAGTTGTTCTTCTAACTCGTCGAGTTCCAGTCTATCTTCAAGCAACTCGCCGAGTACACCCTTGTGACTCGCCGAATACCCCTAGATCTGAAACCATACAGAGGCTTTCCAGTCCATGCAGAAGCTTTAAACCATAGATCTACCCTTCTACAAGCTATCCATCACGTAAAGTGGCAAACTTTACGTGAATCCAAAGAGATCTAGGCATTTTACACTTTAGGGCTAGGGTTTGGGACAAAAGAACTTCACCAACAACTCTTGAGCATAGACTTTATGGCTTTCTGGATCACTAACAACCTAGATCTGAGGTAGCAAGCTCAAACAAAAGATAATTACCTCAAATGAAGGCTCCCACTGAGGAATGAACCAATTCTCTGCAGAGCCCCTTGCTCTAATCTTCTTGCTCTTCAATTTCCTTCCAAGATTACCTCCTCCAAGACTCTAATCTCTCACCAAGGAAAGTTCACACGAATTTAGGGTTCTGGAACTCAAAGGGAAGGTAAAGAAGCTGGGGAAGAAGTGTTATGTTCTTTATATAGGGCTCAACCCCCGGAATTAGGGTTTTCTCCACTCAGCACCAACTCGCCGAGTCCACCCATGCTACTCGCCGAGTTGGTCACTTAACACGCGACCAGAGTCGCGACCCTACTCGCCGAGTCCACTCATGGACTCGCCGAGTTACCCTTTCACACTTACACTTTTAGCCCTTCAACTCTACTTTTGATATTCCAGGATGTTACAATTCTCTCCCACTTAAATTAGGCTTCGTCCTCGAAGCCTGCGGCAACACAACTCCAGAACTACTCTCGCAATACACCACCTGGCATTAACCAGACCAGGTTCCTCAAAGCACAACCACTGAAACCCAAAACCCAATTTTCCTTCCCGCGGTGTTCTGACCACCGCTTCAAGCCGGCCACCGACCTCATCCTCTGAGAAGCACACTTATCAACTGAGTACCACTCCATGATACTTTACTTGCTCCAATTCACAACAATCACTCGACTCATACGAGCTAGAAATAACCATGAACCATCGGAATTCCCGGTCTGAGCCCAACTTTATCCACTCCATGCTGACAGGATGACACATCCTTTAGCCTCAGAGCAACTCCCATGAGTTCTCCACCGCAATTTCATACCCATGTTGAACTGGCTCTAGCATCTTCGGGTTGGGAAAACCCGATACGCTGGCGATACCTCCAAACATCCCCTAGGATGAATTTCCACCTGATCAAAACAAACTGGAAATCCAAGATTCCATCCCTGCATTCCTTCCGAGCCTTTTGGCTCTACACCCTTGGAAATTCCTTCCGTGACCTCAGCAAACATCCAACCCGGACGTGATTCCATACCACAACCGCAGACACACTGCTCATCAACCATGATTAGAACACCCCAAAACATAACTCTGCACTACTGCTTTCACTTCCGTGAACTTACACTCCCTCTCGGAGCTACATTCCTTTCCCTTTCCTTACCAAGGAAATCCAGTTGGCCGCCTTGTCACTACAACAAGTGTCACAGTGCTCACCCAATACTACACCATTCTCTTATAGCATAACCGCTATCCCATGCACCACACATGCTCTGGATCCGTTCGCAAGGACTCTCAAGTCCATGCTCTACCTTCCACTCACCATGATCAATACCCGGGGCCAGACCTTCTGACGATAACACGTCGCAACATACTCAATCCGTTTCTTCGTAGCGATCTATCAACACATGCAGAGTCTTCAGCATGACTGGTTCGCCTTACCAGGCCTTCAGCCAATCTGGACCACTCTCAGAACCTTCAGCAGATCTGGACCGCCCTCCAGGGCCTTCAGCCTGGCTGGGCCGTTCTCCGAGCCTTCGGCCTGACTGGTACGCCTACTGGCCTTTAGTCTATCCAGACTGCTCAACTAGCATTCATCATTCCAAGTTATCCCTCTGGGAAACTCTCCCATGCATACTGTTCTAGCCCTCTAGGGGTTTCGAACTCTATCTCCATCTTACATACTCGATCCCTGCTCGATCCCAGGCCTTCCACAATCAAACACCCTTGGTCTGCATCCCGCTCCGCATGCCTGCCACTTACTCATACCAGCCTACGCCCTCGGCTGACAGAACCACTACTGGATCCCAAGCAACTAAACAACCTCTCATGCTCATCGATCTCCCAGAGAATTTTCCAACTCTCCCCTACTTATAGCACTGACTATCAACCACCGATCGCCATCACCGACCTCCCTTATCAACCCTACACAACATAATCCCTTACACGCGAACTGGTTCCCACTAGAACGAGCAACCTTCACAAAATCATACATCAACACGGATCATCTCGGCTCGAAAGAAACCCGACCTTCAGCTAACCACTCCTCAGACTGCAGATGTTGCCCGACATTCAGACCAAACGCTAGATTCCCACTAACAACCCTCATGAATGATAACCAACGAAATTCCCAACACCAAACCCATAACCATACCATAACCCTCAAAGAACAACGAATACAATACCGAAAACCACACAACGAGACTAGCAGATAAACAATACTCCAAAATAATCACAAGATAACAAGACATCAAGGAAGAAACATACCCGCAGCTGCATCCGGCACTGCCCTGACCTCCTCTGCTGTAAGCTGAAAAGCACGACCCTGAGCTCTCGGGGCCTCCGCTCCACCCTAACCTCCACCCGTAATCCTCAAAGTGGCCGGTGTTGGAGCCTGCACCGGTCCTGCAGCAAGCTGTGGACAGTTGACCCTTAAGTGTCCAACCCGATGACAGTGGTAAAAAAATCCTCATATCCCGAACCGGGGCTGTCTGCCGACAATCCCTCGCATAGTACCCCTCCTTTCCGCACTTGCGGCATGCACCACCAGACCTGCAAACTCCGGTGTGACCCTTCCCACACTTCCCACAAGTGTGGTTGCTCTGATCTCCCAATCTAAAATCAACGGTCTTGGATTGTTTCGGTGTCGGCTGCGACTGCACCGGAGCCTGCATCTGCTCTCGCCACTGTAACTCAATTTCCAACTCACGCCGCTTGGCGGCCTCCTTCAACTCCAACAAGGTCTCGCACCTCTGCGTAGACACAAACTGCCTGATATCCCTCTTGAGCATGCTTAGATATCGGGACATCTGAGCCTGCTCCGAAGCAAACTCGGGGCAAAACATCGCCCACTCAGTGAACATCCTGGTGATCTTCGTCACCGACGCCGAATCCTACTTCAACTCCAAGAACTCCTGAGCCAATCTCTCCTTCTCAACCCGCGGAACATAACGAGTGCTAAACATCTCCCGGAGCTAATCCCATGAAACCACAGCTCTCTGTGCATCCGAATACGACCCCATGGTCAATCTCCACCAATCCTTGGCCCAAGCCTTAACAGGTTCAGAGCACACCTCACCCTCTGATCAGCAGGGCATGAACACGTGAAGAAACACCCCTCCACGTCCGACAACCATCTCATAGCAACAGTCGGGTCCTGAACCCCGTCGAAGGTAGGAGGCTTCGTATTATCCACCATAAAATTTGTAACGACCAAGGCTCTGATACCAACTTTGTAACGACCATAAAATTCCAACCAATTTTAAACTTTTCAAAAACAACCCGGTTTCATAAAGTTATTACAAAAATGTTTTCAATACAATTATTATCAAAGTCTTCCCAGAAACACATCAAAAAAATAATCATGAGGAGCGGTACAATCATGCATTTGCCTTGCCACGGTCTCCTGAAGAACCTGAAAAACATTAAACCACAACTGTAAGCCCGAAAGCTTAGTGAGATACCCCCAAAATACCAACCACATATACCATACACGCATAACATGCCATATCATAACAGAACATAGAACAGCCATGCACTTCGAGTCTACTGTGTGACTGGTCCACCGCACCGGCCTTCAGTCAACCTGGTCCACCCTCCGAGTCTAACCACATACAACGATTCTACCTACATACAACGAGTCTACAGTGTGATTGGTCCGCCCGCACCGGGCCTTCAATCCACCTGGTTCACTCTCCGAGTCTACAGTATGACTGGTCCGCCCGTACTGGGCCTTCGGTCGGCCTGGTCCACTCTCCGAGCCTCGGCACGTTTGGTCTGCCCTCTTGGGGCCTACAGCCTATCCGGACCGCTCGCTGGGCCTTCGAGATAACCGGTCCGCCCTGGGTATGTTGGCCTACAGCACAAAGCAGGTCCCGCCTCAACCCAACCCCAGTCCAATAACCATGTGCACATAAACATTCACACATATAACAATTCGCATACAATCAAACCGATCTAGCAGATCACATAGCATAACGTCATCCTAACCAGGATACCGACCTAACCGGTCACTAACATAGCATCATCCTATATACCAGGATACCGACCTTAACCAGGTCTCTAACATATACCATCCTAACTACCGGATGCAGCACAACAAAGCAATAACATAACAACGTTACCCGGATCACAATCGGATAAAGGGCTGGCCTTGGTGCCGTAGACCTTATCGATATAGTGAGGATAACTCACCTCGCAACTGCCGACTAGAAAGATAAACCCAAGCTGCTCCGACCACTGATACGATCTCCAACACTAGCCAACACCAAAACATTGAACTCAAAACAATGCCAACAATTACCACAAATCCCCAGGAAATCAACTGGTCAACCCTTGGTCAAATTCAAAGTCAAGGTTAACCCCTGACTGACTCTACTCGCCGAGTCAACCCGATGACTCGCCGAGTCCCATGCCCAGAACTTCCCCAATCCGCGACTCAACTCGCCGAGTCACCCCGAGACTCGCCGAGTCCAACAACTCTGAGTCCTTTCTCACTCAACTCACCGAGTCATCCCATGAATCACCAATTCACGGCTCAACCATAAGAAGGTTAGGACCTCACGACCAGACTCGCCGAGTCCAAGGCTATCTGCAACCAACTCGCCGAGTTGTTCTTCCAACTCGCTGAGTTGTTCTTCAAACTCGTCGAGTTCAAGTCTATCTTCAAGCAACTCGCCGAGTACACCCTTGCGACTCGCCGAGTACCCCTAGATCTGAAACCATACATAGGCTTTCCAAGCCATGCAGAAGCTCTAAACCATAGATCTACCGTTCTACAAGCCATCCATCACGTAAAGTGGCAAACTTTACGTGAATCCAAAGAGATCTAGGCATTTTACACTCTAGGGCTAGGGTTTGGGACAAAAGAACTTCACCAACAACTCTTGAGCATAGACTTTATGGCTTTCTGGATCACTAACAACCTAGATCTGAGGTAGCAACCTCAAATCTTACACCAAACTTGAGATGGACCTCATTTATGCCCCAAAACCCCCACAAATGAAAGATCTAGATGCACAAAAGCTCAAACAGAAGATTATCACCTCAAATGAAGGCTCCCACTGAGGAATGAACCGATTCTCTGCAAAGCCCCTTGCTCCAATCTTCTTGCTCTTCAATTTCCTTCCAAGATTACCTCCGCCAAGGCTCTAATCTCTCACCAAGGAAAGCTCACACGAATTTAGGGTTTCTGGAACTCAAAGGGAAGGTAAAGAAGCTGGGGAAGAAGTGTTATGTGCTTTATATAGGGCTCAACCCCTGGAATTAGGGTTTTATCCACTCAACACCAACTCGCCGAGTCCACCCATGCTACTCGCCGAGTTGGTCACTTAACACGCGACCAGAGTCGCGACCCTACTCGCCGAGTCCACTCGTGGACTCGCCGAGTTGCCCTTTCACACTTACACTTTTAGCCCTTCAACTCTACTTCTGATATTCCGAGATGTTACATGTTTCCTATAAATAGGGACATTACTTAGAGTTAATTAAGAGTCTTTGTATGAACTTGTCTATGTTCTCTCTGTACTATTTGAAAGCATAATAGAGCTGAAACCAGATCATATTTACATCGTGTGTTCAAATTACATTTTTCTTTACTCTGATTTGTTATATTCTTGATTCATAACTTCATCAGTATCCCTCATAAATAAATTTAAATTGTCTTCATAATTTCATTTATAAAGTAAAACATGTTTAAAGTATAATAGTTTAATTGTTGTATAAATAGTTTCGTCCCTAGACGTTTATTAAAGGTTAATGATATTTGATGAAGTAACATTATAGTAACAAAATAAGAGTTTAAATTATTTCAATTATTTCACTCCAAAATACATTGTCTTCTTAAAATTCCATGTTTTATCATTCTACGTTATATATATATATATATATATATATATATATATATATATATATATATATATATATATATATATATATATATATATATATAGCTAGGTTCAAATGTTTCTAGCTACTATTGTGTGCATGTATGCACCAATGAGAATTGAGAAAATAATAAATCATTAAATAATTTAAAAAAGGGTATAATGATAATTATGGTAAAAAACTAATTCATTTAATCTCTTCTTAATTAGTTTAACCCTACAAAACCAACATCCCTAACCCTAACCCCCCCCCCCCCCAATTCCGTTGACTGAACCACCCAAACCCACCCTCTTCTTCTTTCTTTTTCCGCTAATCGGAGATGCTAAAACCCTCCATTGACAATGAGTGATGATTTCCCCTTCTTCCATCGGTTCCATCCCGTTGGTCAATGATCCTCTGCCGCCTATTCCATCGTTTTAGGTAATCGATTTTGGGAACCCCCTTTTTAAAATCGCTTATTGCAATCCTTTTTTTTGAACCTCGCTTTCTGAAATCGCTTATTGCACTGTTTAATTGAATTCTTTATAACTTATTTGAATTGATTCTTATTTTGCAATAATCGATTTTCTTCCATTTTTTAATATGATTTCTTTGCACTTCTACAACGATGACCCTTATCTCAAAACACTTTCATCTACGAACCTAACCAATATGGTTTCATCTTTATA
Organism: Lactuca sativa; assembly: GCF_002870075.4. Taxonomy (NCBI): domain Eukaryota; kingdom Viridiplantae; phylum Streptophyta; class Magnoliopsida; order Asterales; family Asteraceae; genus Lactuca; species Lactuca sativa. Next base: position 116,413,013 of record NC_056631.2, read on the forward strand.
ACTTATTTGAATTGATTCTTATTTTGCAATAATCGATTTTCTTCCATTTTTAATATGATTTCTTTGCACTTCTACAACGATGACCTTTATCTCAAAACACTTTCATCTACGAACCGAACCAATATGGTGTATGTTCCCATTTTTTGTTTGAATTAAATCACTGTATTATGAAGTAGTATGAATAGTTTGACCATCGACCATTGTAATGCTATATAACTTTCTTTTTAATATTTTATATTTAAATTTTTTAATTTGTATAGTGTTAGTATAGAAACTGTAATTTCAAGTTGAAACAATCGAATAACTCAAATTTTGAATTTGTTTGTAATTTAGGAACTAGAAGGTGTTTGTTGGTTCTAAAATATATACATTCTATATCATATACACATTCTGTTAGAATTTTACATTATAATTGTGCTTTTAGTTTAATGATTCGTTAAGAATGTTTTATGTTGCATGTTTTTCGATGTTATTTGTGAACTTTTTTTATTAAGGATTAAACTCCATGATATGACACATAATTTTTTTTTCTTTCAGTATCTTGATTACAGCTTCAACAAATAATTATTCTGTTAGAATATTAAACAAAGAATGTATTATTGTGGTAGAATAATATACAATAGAATGCTAAGATTTTGGCCAGCGAATGCAGGTAAAACTTGGGTTTCAAATTTCATTCTTCTCACAACTTAGATCTGCCAGAATATATTATATGTATTCTCTGATATTCTATGTATTCTACTAGAATATATAAAGTGATAGTTAATTGCAAGTAACATGTTTTTAACGATTATGTTAGGTCCAGTTTGATGTTGCGTCTTTTGGGCTCGTTAGCTAGTCCAAGTTTTGTCTCCGGTATGGGCCTGTCCATCTGTGAGTTTTATGTAGGGTTTATTATAAATAGATGCTTGCATGCATCCTAGAACGTAACGATTAGAGAAGTATTTTCAAGCATATTCATCGTTCTTGTTTTGTAACCCTAGAATCCTCTACAGCGGAAGTTCTTAGTCGAGCTCTGCTGAGGATTGAGTAATCGAATCATTCGACTCATTCAGATCCATACTTGTGTTTTATTTCACTGTTTTTACGTTCTTTATTTACCTGTTACAAAGATCTAATCGATCAAAGAGTTTTTATATCTCAACAATTGGTATCAGAGCAGGAGGCTGTGTAATTCATACACATCTTTTCTGTGAAAGAGTTTACGATTAGGGTTATTCCGCATTAACTGATATTTATTGAGCCGTCATTTTATTATTGACGTAACTCAGCATTTATTTGTTTTGCCTAATATTACATATTACAAGTCTGATCATTCAAACAGGTTAAACGATCAAGCATGGACGAGTCTCAATCTAATCATATCAACATCTCAAACAGCATTGGATCAACGACAAAGATTCCTATTCTTTACACCTAGGATTATGAAGTATGGGCGCATCATTTTGAAGATTATGTCATCGGATCTGAAGATAATGGATATCTTATTTGGGAAGCAATCGTGTCTGGACCATTTGCTCACTCAAGAACATCTAAAATCATTAAAACTCAGAAAGAGTATAATGATCTGTTAAAAGATGTTAAAGACTTTGCTCAAGACGAAAAGGAAAAGTTTCAGTGCAACATTAAAGCATTGAGACTGATCTGATTCGCTCTTCAATCTGATACATTTAGGTTGGTGAGTTCCTACAGTACCGCTAAAGAAATCTGGGATAGGCTGCGAGAGCTATATTCCACAGATGAAGATTTGGAGCATTCTATTCAGACCTTGCTTTTGTCTGAGTTTGGTGAATTTAAGCAAAATTCTGATGAAACTGTTACTCAGACGTTCGATCGCTTCAATCATCTTCTTAGCAAGATGATCAAACATGATATAGAAAGGAAGCTGATTGAACAGAAAGTCACCTTTTTGAATGGCCTAAGATCTGAATGGAGAGTTGTCGTGTCTACAGTTAAAGCTCATGAGCAGTTCAAGTCTTATTCGCTGGCAAAGCTGGTGGGAATTTTGAAATCCCAAGAAAAGATTGTCATGCAAGAGAAGAATATGGTCTCAAGTTTGGGGTCCTTGGCCCTCCTGTCTAAAAGCAAAAATGTGGTAGAAGATGAAGATCTGAACCTAGAAGACTATGATCTTACTTCTGAAGATTATGCAATGATGGTGTCTAATCCAAAGAGGTTCATCAAGAAAAGGTTCCCGACCAGTAAGAACCGAAATTGGCAGGGAAGCTATAGTTCTGAAAAGGTTAGGGAGGAGCCGAAGACAGAAGAACCAAAGAAAGAGGCGAAGGTTGAAGGAGATTCTGGCGTCAACTGCTATTACTGTGGAGGAAAGAACCATTATGCCAAAGACTATGTTCTGAAGAAAATGGCAGAAAAAGATGAAGAGGCTGTCTTAATGAAAAAGCTTGAAGAGATCAAGAGGAAGAAAGCTGCTACTAACCCTGCCATCAATGCTCTTATTGTACAGGGTTCGGCAGAGGATGACGAGTTCGGTGGCGTGCAGGTATGGTCAACCGATTCAGAGGATGATGAGGTAAGAAAGCCTTCGCATGGAAAGGCGTATGTGGCAAGAGGTGACGAAAGCAGTGGAAAGTGTTTGATGGTGACTTATGTATCTCACATGAGGGGATACAATACAGATGGCGGAAATGAGGACACCAAGGAGCGAGAGGACTTATGCTTCACAGCAAAACCTCTCAGTGTGCAGATCAATGAGCTTGATGAATTGATCAAGAAGGTACAATCTCTTTTTGTTTCATTCAAAGTCCCACAAATAATATCATATGAAAAAGAATTAAATAGCTTAAATTCAAGAATCTCAAATCTGGATAGTTGTTTAACTCAAACACGGGTCACCAATTCTAACCTAATTGACCAAATAAGCAGGGTGTCATCCAAGAGTGAGGAGCGGAGGATGTGGATAGAGCTGAAGGAGTCGGAGCTGATTAAGTCTAAGGACGAAAACATTTATTTACAAAGAGACAATTTAAAACTTTTAAAACAAAGAAATGCTTTTTGTTTAATTGCTAAACGTCTTTATGCTAACATCACTTAACTGCATCTGAATTGTGAAATAGGGCAGAAAATTCATCGCATGATTTTGCCCTTCCTTGAGTTTAAGGAGGATGAAATCGATGCTGAGGCATATAACTGCGAAAGTGTTGTTTCGTCTGATGATGTAAATCCCACTAACATATATGGTCTGGACAAAATAGAATCTTTCATAAAGTCCAAAGACCATAAGGACATGCTGAAAAACCTTTCGGATGAAAACGATAAGCTAAAACTAAGGACCGAAACCATACAAAAATTTGACTCATTGAATGCCAATTTATGTTCAGAAAATAAAATTGATGTTGAAAACGCATCTGAGCTTAATGAAGATGATGATATGAGTGTAATTTCTGTAGAGGATGAAGTCGACTGTTCTGAGTTTGTCAAGAGCGAACCCGAAAACCACAAAAATCTTATTTTTGAAAATTCTGTGGAGTTTGCTCGATTGTCCCAAAATAAGTCCCCGATTCTAGAAGAAAAGGTTGTTGTGTACCAAAAGGTGAGAACAACGCCAAATCAGGTATATAAGGTCACAGGAGTAACCGAGCATCAAACAGCCGAACTCACTGCCATAGTAAACGAAGATAACGTAGATGGATGTGATGAGTTTTTCTGGTCTGCTCCTATAGATAATGCTGACGAAACTGTTGGTCTGTCAGAGCGGACGTCCTGGAAAACCAAAGGCAGATATGTACCAGAGCCACTGAACAAGCCTGACAACTTCGACGTGCCAAGCACTAGTGGTACAAAAGAGATACCTGTAGAAGAAGTCACTTCCACAAGCGAAACATCATCTGTGAAAAGTGAACCGGCTGACAAGAAGCTAAAACAGAAGGCTAACATCCACAAACAGCCGAAACAAGTGAAGGATCAAAAGCAGCAAAGGAATCAAAGATACAAAAAGAATCTCTCTGAGCGAAAGCAGTTTTGGAGCTCTCAAAACAATCATTTCTCCTATCATGACAAAAATTCAAAGCTAGAGAAAAGTGCTTTCAAGCCACAAGAGGGTAACAACAACCGAAAGGACAGGTTCGGTCCCGAAAGCAATAGCTACCGAACGTCCAGGTTTGGTCCCTCCAATGACCAAAAACAAAAGGGTCATATCGAACCGCAAGTCAGAAGAAATTCCCATTCTAATTCTTCTAGCTCTCAATTCTCTTCTAAACCTAATTCTATTCCTGCTCAAAGTTCAAAATCAACAAAGGATTTGAAAGGAAAAGCGAGGATTTCCTCTGTCAAGGATGACCGAAAGCAGTCTAAGTTCCAAACGCCAAAACCCGAAACCAAAACGACTGTAGCTAATCCTAACAAAATCAAAGTATACACCATTAAGAAGAAAGATGAAACAGCATTAATAAAAAGAACATATCTTGTTGATGTTTCTCTTACTATTCCTGTTCCTGTGAAAGGCTCACGTGGACCCAAGAAACTTTGGGTTCCTAAATCTGCTTAATTTTTGTAGGTTATTAGTGACAAGCAGTTCGACGAAGAATGGTATATTGACAGTGGTTGCTCACGTCACATGACAGGGAGGAAGGAGGAGCTAAGGGAGTTTCGATCTCTTCAGAATGGAGGGAATGTCAAGTTCGGGAATAACTCATATGGAACGATAAAGGGTTATGGTATGATAACCAATGGAGACTTCGCAATAAGAAAGGTGGCATACGTTGAAGGGCTACAACATAATCTCATCAGTGTATCTCAACTGGTAGGAGGTACCGGTCTCAAAGTTTCATTTGACGATGAGGGCTCAAAAATCATAGAAAAGCAAACAAAAAGAGTGATTCACAAATCAGAATGCAAAGGCGAAATGTTTCCTCTCTATCTCAAACCTATCAAAGGAAACCCAGCTATATGTCTTTTATCCAAAGCACATTCTGACAAAAGCTGGTTGTGGCACCGAAGGCTCTCACACCTTAACTTCAAAGACATCAACAAGCTTGTCACAGGAGGTCATGTTAGGGGTCTCCCATTGCTCAAGTTTGATCGAGAACATTTGTGTGTTGTGTGTGAAATGGGGAAGCAGAGTCGTCAAAGTCACCCATCCATTATAAACACTAAAGTTGTTGAACCACTTGAGTTACTTCACATTGACTTGTGTGGTCCATCATCTATCGAAAGCATTGGCGGTAGCAAATATATTCTTGTTATTGTTGATGATTTCTCATGTTTTACATGGGTGTTCTTTCTGAAGCACAAATCTGAGGCCACTCTCAAGCTAAAGATGTTTATTAAGCAGGTTGAAGTGCAACTGAGAAAAGTCGTTCGCAACATCAGGAGCGACAATGGACTGGAGTTCAAAAACAAAGAATTTGAAGACTTTTTGGCAGAAAAAGGAACCAGTCACAACTTCTCAGCCCCTTACACCCCTCAACAGAATGGTATTGTCGAAAGACAAAATCGGTCCTTGTGTGAGGCGGCCCGAACAATGCTAAGTTTTGCTTCTCTACCTTTATATTTATGGGCTGATGCTATTGCTGCAGCATATTTTACGCAGAACAGGTCCTATCTCAACAAGCGTTTTTCTCTTACTCCTTATGAGATCATCAACAACAGGAAACCGAACGTAAAATTCTTCCATTTATTTGGCTCATGATGCTTCATCTTCAACTCCAAAGAACATCGTAACAAGTTCGACGTTAAAGCTGATGAAGGAATTTTTCTAGGATACTCACTTACTTCAAAAGCGTACCGGGTTTTAAATAAGCGTTCAAGGAAGATTGAAGAAACGTATTATGTGACTTTCGATGACAGCTACGTCAAGAAGATAAAGGCCACTGAAGAAGCAATTGGAGAGATTTTCACTCAAACAGGTCAAGTCACGGCCTCGATTGCTAATTTGTTTGAACAGTTTGTAGAACTATTCGATGAACCGGAGAAAGCTACTCTCTCGGAAGCCAAGGCAGCAGACAACAAAGTCGACCATCTGAAGCAAATCGTCGAAGATGCCGCCAAACGAATGGGTGAAGGAGAACATGTTCCAAATGAACCTCCAAAGCATGGTGCTTCAGTTGAGGGGGAGAATCCACCTCCTTCAAAACAACCGAGCTCACAAATTGAGGGGGAGAATTCCATTCCAGTTCCACCCGAAAGCTCAACTGCACCCGAAAGCTCAACTGCACCCGAAAGCTCAACACCACCCGAAAGTCCTATAGAACCAGAAAGTCCAACTACACCGGAAAGCTCATCAGTCGAGGGGGAGAATGCCGATATGTTCTACGACGACGATAGTCAATCTGAATTGGAAGAAATGGTCACTGCTGAATTGGATCCATCCTATGATCCAAATTACCCTCCTCTTGTTAAGTGGACCAGAGATCATCCTGTATCTCAGGTAGTGGGTAATGTCTCTGAAAAGGTCCTGACCCGATCTCAACTGAAGGCAAAGCAAACATCTCTATTCTCCAAAGTAGAGTTCTGCATGTATAATTCTTTCGTCTCAAAAGTTGAACCGAAGACAGTAAATAATGCTCTTGATCACTCTAACTGGGTTCAAGCTATGCAAGACGAACTCAACGAGTTCAAAAGAAACAAGGTTTGCCGCCTCATTCCAACTCCTAAAGACGCCTCAGTTGTTGGTCTCAAATGGGTATTCAGAAATAAAATGGACAAGGAAGGCAATGTGATTCGAAACAAAGCTCGTCTCATGGTGAAAGGATACTGCCAGGAGGAAGGAATTGACTATGAGGAAACTTTTGCTCCAGTAGCGAGGTTGGAATCTATTCGAATATTTCTGGCCTATGATGCACACAAGAACTTTGAGGTCCACCAAATGGACGTGAAATGCGCCTTTCTGAATGGAGAACTTGAAGAAACCGTTTACGTGGAGCAACCTCCTGGATTTGTTAATGAAAAGTACCCCTAATCACTGTTATATTCTGGACAAGGCGGTTTATGGTCTAAAACAAGCACCTAGGGCATGGTATGAAACGCTAACCAAGTTTTTAAAGATGTCAAAATTCAAACAAGGTTCGGTTGACCCAACCTTCTTTCGTAAGAAGGAAGGTAACCAACTTATGATTGTTCAAATCTATGTCGATGACATCATCTTTGGCTCAACGAATCCTAGCTTAACAGCTGAATTCAGAAAGTTGATGGAGACTAAATTTTAAATGAGCTCAATGGGTCCAATTAACTTTTTCCTTGGTTTAAATATTAGACAGGGACCCGAAGGCATCTTTATCAACCAGGAAGCTTACACCAAGACTCTTCTTGCTAAATTTGGCATGATGGGAGACTCAAAGATTAAAGTTCCAATGGCATTCGGCACCAAGCTCACACCATCCTTGGAAAAACCGGTAGTCGATATTACATTATATCACCAGATGATTGGTTCTTTAATGTACCTTACTGCTAGCAGGCCTGATATAATGTTTTCTGTTTGTTACTGTGCTAGATTTCAGGCGAATCCTCGTGAACCCCATATGCTTGCTGTGAAAAACATACTCCGGTATCTGAAACGAACCACCTCTCTCGGTTTATGGTATCCATCAAACTCAGGTTTCTTCGTTCAAGCCTACTCAGATGCAGACCTTGGAGGTTGTGGTTTAGACAGGAAAAGCACCACTGGAGGCTGCCAATTCCTTGACGGGAAGTTGGTTAGCTGGCAATCAAATAAACAGACATGTTTATCTCTGTCTACAGCCGAAGCAGAGTACATCGCAGCTGCCTCCTGTACATCTCAAGTGATTTGGATCCAAAGCCAGCTCCGGGACTATGGACTCAATATGAAAAAGATCCCACTATATTGTGACTCAGAAAGCGCAATTAGGATCTGTCATAACCTAGTGCAACATTCCAAGACCAAGCATATAGCACTGAGGTATCACTTCATAAAGGATCATGTGGAAGATGGGAACGTCGAAATTCACTTTGTTCGAACCACTGATCAACTGGCTGACATCTTCACCAAAGCTCTTCCTGAAGCATCTTTCAACAAAATTCTACAAGGGCTAGGAATGATGGAATCGGAGTCAGTACCAAAGATTACTTCTCAAAATTAAAAGTTAGAAGCGAAATAAACCGAACGTTCGGGTTCAGGTATCATGTGTGCCAAAATGAACCGAACGCTCGGGTTCGGGTCGTGTTTTGGTATACCGAAATGAACCGAACGCTCAGGTTCGGTCGTATCATTTGATCGTCGCTTATCACTCAAAGATAGTTTCTTTGGTTGTAAACCTTTTGTATTATTCTCTCCACTTCATTTCTCTTATTTTCAAAGTTCTGTTTTTTTTCAAACTTATTTTTTTACCAACCGAAATAAACCGAACGCTCGGGTTCGGCTCCAAATTTTTTTTGTGTTTCAATTTTTTTAAGTTTTTTTTTTTAAATCAAAAATTCCAAATTTTTTTTTTCTCTTATCTTCTTTTTGTGCATTCAAAAACTCCAAAAATATTTTTTTATTTTTTTTCTATTATTTTGTTTTGTCTTGTGTCTTATCGTGTTGTGTGTCTATTTGTGGGGAAATCATTTCACTAGTTAAGTGTCCCTAGAAGCATGCTGTTGTATGTGTCCAAAGCCTCACCTGATTCTGAATAATAGTCTTCCTAACTTGGTACATACAAACCTTGTCTTCCTAATTAGGCTTTCATCTTTATTCTAATCATGAGCTACCTAACTCTCTTCTCACATGAGATAAGAGTTTTCTGCTTAGTCCCTATTTTAACAGCAGAGGTACTTTGGTTTCTTTACAACATCTACACTACTTCTCCATCTCATTCGCTTCATAAACGTAACCCTTGAGACTCTCAGAAATTACCACTGAGGTTTATGGTTACACAATTTCTGTGTTTATGATCTCAGCTTCGTGCCACTACGTGCTAAGTGAAACCCATAATTCCATACCTACTATGCATTGACGGTGAACAATAAATTTGCTCTAGCTTTCACTAATGAATTGACGGACTTATCCATGGGGATACAAAGTAAAATCTCTAATTTCCTTTTGAGTGATTCCTATGAAATTGTTAAATCCAATAACATTTCTTCCCTAGGAATCCAGTTTTTTTTTTTTTTTTTTTTGAGATTTTACATAAACTACTTTATCTAGCCACTTAAATTATTTCAAACCTACTTGTTCAATAGACTACATTGGTCTCACAAGTACTTCGTTCGATTTCTGTCTTATATCAAGATCAGGAATTCTGGATTGAAGCGAAAACCACCCAAATAAGCCTAATTAAAAGAAGCCTTTCAACACTTCTCAATAAGTGTCTGATCGTTATTTAACGGGAAACCACACAAACACTTTAAAGTCTCTCTTGACTTTGAAGGAAGAGATTCGTGCCCGGGATCCTTTGTTTCGTGTCTTTAATGACATCACAAAATCCCTCATATGTGTACGTTGCTTTATTTCCTTTTCTTTTACACACTAAGCACGAAAATCTTTTTGATTTTCCAAAATTCTGGTTTCATCAGTTACAAGGCATTTTTTTTATGGGATGTGAAGTTATAAAAGGGTTGTGGTTAATATTGATCCACGTGGGCAACTTTGCTTTAAGATGACGTTAAAAGGCTAAGATGATAATATGATGACTCAGGCGGGAGTCCAATCGATTTGATTTTCAAACGGCGCTTGACAGCCAGGCGTGTGAAGAGGAACCGTTTCGTTTCTAAACGGCGCCTGATAGGAAGGCGTGTTAATCGGGACTGACACTCTCTCTCATGCGTGATCATCGGCGCTCATAACTGTCACGCATCCATCACTTCCGAAAAACCCTTCGCATTTCCCTCGAAGATTTGGAACAGATTCTTCTCTCTCTTCTACCCACAGTATAAAAGGTAACGTAAACCATTGTTTACCTCTTTACTGCCCCCATATTTCAGAGAGCAAGAATACCTTCAAGCATTCTATTGTTCATCATCTCTCCCATCTTCTTCACAACAATGGCGGACTCTTCATCAGTCCATGTTACCTCTCACATCTTGTCGATTCGTCCCCAGCAGAGTTTGATCATCGATCTTACTCCTCAAGTCCACGACGCTTTCATGTTCCCGATAATCGAGTGCCTCAAGTACTCGCTGATTGCTCCGGCTCTTACCAAAGTTGAAGCAGTTCCTATGGAGTTCTTATCTCAGATCTTCGCCACTGCTCATTACGACAAGGCAATCGACAGGATCTTCTTTGACGTACTCGATCACAAGGCGTCAATCTCCAAGCAGAGGTTTTGCTCAATTTTAGGGTTTGAACCTGATTCAACTAGGGTTAACCCTGACTCGATTCCTGTGGGTCATGTGTTCTCTATGTTCTACAACATGGGGTACACTGAGGTGCTGACAACGGTCACGAAGTTCAAGAAATCGTGCCTGCCTCCTCAGTGGAATGGGTTGTTTACAGTGTTGTTCAAGGGGCCGACTGAACGCAGTGCTGGATCAGATGGAGCAAGTCGTCTGTTCATCTCGATACTCTATGGGATCTACAATGGTATCAACTTGGACTACGGGTTGGTCCTTTGGCAATAGTTGATTCAGAGTCTGTCTTCTACATCTCGGCATTCCGAGATTTCCTACACTCGTTTCTGGACTCTTATTACGAAATGGGTGATGGACAAGTACCACGTCCCCATTGTTGCAGGTTCTCCAATGTCTTCGATTGGTACTTTCCATACCACGAAGATCATTGTCTCCGATGCCTCCAAATTTCAATTCATTGGCTCAATCCCAGAGTCGATGTATGGAGACGTTCCTGCTGACAGCCGGATTATCAAAACATACAAGGAGTTTCGACGCTCTGGTCCGAGAGATGTAACAACCGAAAAATACAACCAATTGTAAATTTTTCAAAAACAGTTCGATTCCATTAAATCTTTACAAAAAGGTTTTCAATACATAACATTTAACGTATTCCCAGAATCACATTACTACAAAATCATGAGGAGCGGTACGATCACGCCTTCGCCTTGCCACGGTCTCCTGAAGAACCTGAAAAACATAAAACCACAACTGTAAGCCCGAAAGCTTAGTGAGATATCCCCAAAATACCAACCACATACACCATACACGCATAACATGCCACAACATATCAGATCACAGAACAGCCATGCACTTCGGGTCTACTGTGTGACTGGTCCGCCGCACCGGCCTACAGTCCACCTGGTCCATCCTCTGAGTCTAGCCACATACATCGAGTCTGCAGTGTGATTGGTCCGCCCGCACCGGGCCTTCAATCCACCTGGTCCACTCTCCGAGTCTAACAGTATGACTGGTCCGCCCACACCGGGCCTTCAGTCTGCCTGGTCCACTCTTCGAGCCTCGGCACGTCTGGTCCGCCCTCTTGGGGCCTACAGCCTATCCCGACCGCTCATTGGGCCTTCGGAACAACTGGTCCGCCCTGGGTATCTTGGCCTACAGCACAAAGTAGGAACCGCCTCAACCCAACTCCAGTCCAATCAACCATGTGCACATATTCATACAATCATATAGCAATTCTCAGTCAACAAGCAGATCAAACAGATCACATAACATATCATCATCCTAACCAGGATACCGACCTAACAGGTCACTAGCATAGCATCTCCCTATCTCTCAGGATACCGATCTCAATCAGGTCTCTAACATATACCATCCTAGCTCTCAGGATGCAAACATATCACAGCAACAACATAACAACAACTACCCGGATCTCAATCCGATAATGGTCGGACTTGGTGCCTTAGACCCTGTTGATATAGTGAGGATAACTCACCTCGAAACTGCCGGCTGAAAGGATAAGATCCCGCTGCTCCAAGCTCCGATACGAACTCCTCCACTGAACACCAACACACTCAACTCAATAAATACCCTTAATTACCAAAATACCCCTGAAAGACAACTGGTCAACCTTTGGACAAGGTCAAAGTCAACCCCTAACTGACTCTACTCGCCGAGTCAACCCGATGACTCGTCGAGTCCCCATACTCAGAACTTCCCTCAATCCGCGACCTAACTCGCCGAGTCACCCCGAGACTCATCGAGTCCAACATCTCTGAGTCCACTCGCCCACAACTTACCGAGTCATCCCCTGACTCGCCGATTCTCGTCTCGACCAGAAAATATTGGGAATCTTCGACAAGACTCGCCGAGTCCAAGAACAGACTCGCCCAGTCTCAGGCTATCTTCAACCTACTCGCCGAGTTGTTCATACAACTCGTCGAGTTGTTCTTCCAACTCGTCGAGTTCCAGCTCATCTTCAAGCAACTCGTTGAGTCCACCCATGTGACTCGCCGAGTACCACCAGTCTGAATCCATACAGAAGCATTCCAGGCCATGCAATTGATCCAAAACATAGATCTAGCCTCCTACAACCCATCCATCACGTAAAGTGGCAAACGTTACGTGAATCCAAAGAGATCTAGGCCTTTAACACTTTAGGGCTAGGGTTTGGGACATGATAGCTTCATTACACACTTGAACACATGGACTTTCAGGCATTCCAACCCTTCTCCATTCTAGATCTGAGGTAGCAACCTCAGATCTAACCTCTAAACTCCAAAACACCAAAAGATAAGCTCCACACAAACCCCATAATGATGAATCCATAAGACTAACAGCCCAAGGACGAGATATTACCTCAAAAGAACGCCCCAACTGCAATGGAACTCGAATCCAAGCAACGCCCCTTGCTCCAAGCCTCTTCTTCTTCAAGATCTCTTCAACAACCACCTCTCCAAGCTCCAATTCACTCAACAATGGGGTTTCTCCACGAAACTAGGGTTTCTGGGACTCAAGGGGTGATAAGGAGGCTGGGGAGGAAACATAATGATCCTTATATAGGGCTCAACTTCCGGATTTAGGGTTTTCTTCATTCAGCGCCTACTCGCCGAGTCTCATACACTGACTCGCCGAGTCGGCCACTTAACACGCGATCAAGTCGTGACTCTACTTGCCGAGTCCACCCATGGACTCGCCGAGTCTATCTTTCCCATTTTACTCTTTTAGCCCTTCAACTTTACTCTTGCTATTCCGGGATGTTACAAGAGAGCTTACTCCTGAAATGCTCAAGTCGATCCATGAAGCGGACAAGCCTGCGTCAAGGGGAAAGAAAACTAACAAAGGCAAAGACAAGCAAGTTGGTAAGGGAGCGAAAGGCCCATCTCCCAAGAAAAGAAAAACCACCAAGGCTGTCCAATCCCCTCCGATGAAGAAGAGAAAGACCCAACCAAGGCGAAACCTGGTTATCGCTTCCTCCTCAAGCGAATCTGAGGGAGAGAGTTCTGATTCTGACGGATCTCCTCCTGGTAACACTCTACCACGATCGCCTACTCCAGAAGCTCACTTTTCCACTTCTCCAATCTCTTCTCCACCAGTTACAATTCCCATTTCTATTCCCCCCATAACCTCCACCACTCAAATACCATCCACCTCCATCCCAGTACCCCCACCCATTTTTACCGAAGCAACTACCACAACCACTGCTGAAGTAAGAACCAACGTATCTGATACGGGGGCTCATACTGACGCACCCACAGCCACCTCAGCACCCGAACCCACACCAACAACCGAACATACCACCCAACCCGAACCTACCTTTACTACTGAACCTCCAGCTTCACCACCACCCTCATCTCCTGCTCATGCAGCAGAGAGTGAAGAACCATTCCTCGGCGGAGAGGACATGACCTTCGATTCGGTTTATTACAGTCTACTTCAGGTACAGAGTGACGACGATGATGATGCTCCTGTCACAAAGAGGCATCTCAAGGAGCTCCACGACAAGATAGATTCGTTCATCGCCTCCTCTTCTACATCACAGTCCTCCATCTCTGAAGCTGCTATTTAGAAAATTGTTGATGCTTTTTCCAAAGCTCATCAAGTTTCTCTTGACTCCGCCACTGAAGCTATTGATGCCTCAACCAAAGCCTGTGAGGCAGCGACCGAAAAAGTCGATAAACTATTTACTGATGCGTCTTCTTTATTACAATCATTACAGGAAACTGCTGAAGCCACCAAAACAAAGCTGGAACCCATTGTCAACCAGCTGGCTACATCAGTTGCATCAGAGCTGAAGTCGTTTGCTTCTCTTTGTCAAACTCTATCAGACAACAACTCAGCTTTCAAGACAACCATTGAGGAGCGCCTCGCCAATCTTCAAGAAGATCTAGCTGTTGAGAACTCCCTCATGGATGCTCTTGCTAGGAAGACCACCGCTCTTAAGGTCAAGAGTATTCAACTCTCCAACTCTCAAAAGGAGATTGAGTCTCTTCGATCTGAAAGAGAGATAATTTCTTCGTGTGTTTCGGATGTCCACTCAGCTATATCCAACATCCTGGAAGCACATGACCTGATCCTCAACTATTCTGTCAGGCGAACCCTTGCAGAAAAGCTCACTCCTGCCCTCTCTCTCTTGAGCAAGATTGAAGGGCTTCTTGATTTCGTGTCCATTCCGAAACAAGGGGGAGAAAAACAGAATGTGTCTCAACCGCCTCCTACTTCAACAGCAACACATACAACCGAACCTCCTCCTACAGGCCAAGCCTCAGGTTCCGGTGTAAAAGACAAGGGCAAGAAAATTGCTGAGGATAGCGATGATGATGATAAGGAGACCATTGCTGACATTCTAAAAAGGCAAGGTCGAGATAGAGATGCGGACATCAACGATCGTGTAGCTAGAGAGGCTGAAGAAGCCGAAAGAAGACAGAAAGAAGCTCACGACCTTCTCGAGAGTAGGAAAACTCTTTTTCCTCCTTGGACTCTTGAGAAGCTACTGAAAGAAGCCATCGAAACACCCAACATCTTGTGGCTAGAATCGGTGATCTCTTTAGATCGTTCTAATACTATCGATTCTCAGTTCGATATGCCACTGACCCGAAAGGCGTTCGTATTCCATGCCTTTGACAACATTGTTGAGTTCCCTCATCCACATCCAAAGATTGATAGGGACTTAGTCGATTTCTATTTGAGGGCCGCTCAACCACAGTACCAAACATGGAGCGCTCAGAAGATTATCAATGTTCGGGTTCTGAAGCCGTACAGGGAAGGAAACTTCACCAACGTTCGGTTTAAGGTGCTGAGGGGATCTGCAAAGACCGAACATGCCATCTCGCTTGCTGATCTTCCCAACTTGAATCCACACGACTGGATCATCTTGTACAACATCCTTCTTACTAATGAAGCTGAATATGGTCCGATCATTGACCACTTTAAGAGGATGCTTGTTTGTTATATCATGGAAGTCGCAAAGATGGATCAGGAGATTGTGAGCGTATTCAAGAAAAAGCCTACCATATCTCCGGTTGGCTCAGCAAGTGACCTAAACATGATGCAGATGGGGAAGATAGACCCGAAGAGAAACTCTGTTATGTTTACCAAAAACGAAGGCCAAAAATGTCTTTTCGCTTTGGCAGACAAACATCTCTATACCACTGCATGTATAGAACATGTCTTAGGGATCATCCATCGGTGCAAGCAGAACTCGGCAGATGACAAGAAGTACTTTGATGATATGATTCAATGGTACATTCGCTTCAGACAGACAATCCTCGCCCTGATCTCGCGTCTGTTTGATACAACCAAGAAGGTTCCTGCAGCTGGTCCAAGCAAGAAGAAATGATAGTCTCGCTCCAAATTGATGCAAAGGGGGAGATTGTTAGGTCCAGTTTGATGTTGCGTCTTTTGGGCTCGTTAGCTAGTCCAAGTTTTGTCTCCGGTATGGGCCTGTCCATCCGTGAGTTTTATGTAGGGTTTATTATAAATAGATGCTTGCATGCATCCTAGAACGTAACGATTAGAGAAGTATTTTCAAGCATATTCATCGTTCTTGTTTTGTAACCCTAGAATCCTCTACAGCGGAAGTTCTTAGTCGAGCTCTGCTGAGGATTGAGTAATCGAATCATTCGACTCATTCAGATCCATACTTGTGTTTTATTTCACTGTTTTTACGTTCTTTATTTATCTGTTACAAAGATCTAATCGATCAAAGAGTTTTTATATCTCAACACATTATTAGTTTTTGTTGTATTTTGCGATAGGAATGGCTAGAAGCGTTAGTTGAAGACCTAATAATGTGTTTGTTTCTTGAATTCATGACCGGGAATGAATGCAGATGTGTGTTGATGATTCTATCACAACTCTAAATTCTATATTCAATCACAACTCTTAAATTCTGTATTCAATCACAGCTCTTGAATTATGTAATGTATTCTATTAGAATTTATTTATATAAATGTATTCTGTTAGAATGTTTGAGAATAATTGTTAATAACAAGTGTTGCTTAAAAATAATATTCTCTCATAATAGATTAGAGTTTTTGTTAGATTTTGATGTTTTTTTTTCTTTTTTCTTTGAGAATGTTGTTAATATTCAATGAATCACAATCATACAATGTAATTATTTGGTATATTATTAGTTCAAGAATTGATTTTGTGTATTCTTTTCAGAATGTATTTACTAGTTTATGGTTGACATTCTGTCATTTTGACAGAATAAAATTAAAAAATATATTTACTAGTTTATGGTTAACATTCTATCATTCGGACAGAATAAAATCGGATTTTTAATTTTGAATTAATTTAGAATATTCAGATTTTTAAAAATAAAGGAATTAATTATCCCTAAAAATCCAAAATTTTCCTTTTTTAATATAGGTTAATTGACTAAAATGCCCTTATGCTGAAATTTGTATGATTATATGGTACATGTTACCCTATTCTACTATCATAGACCCTCCGATAATGACATTTTATTATATTCCATCTGATGGTCCAGATCTGTGCATTCTGGCACACAATATTACTAAAAACAAAATAACCTAACCCTATATATATATATATATATATATATATATATATATATAGGGAATGGTTTTATGGAAAACAAAAAAACTCTAAAATTCATAAAAATGCATAAAAAAAATACTTAAAGATCACAAAACTTTGTTTTGACTTTAAATATGAAAAAATCACAGGTTTTTCTTTAAATTCGCTGAAGAAAAAAAAATCGACCTTTTTTTTATTTTGTTTTTGTTGGTTTTTTTAAAAAAAAAAAGTTCAGCAAATTTAAAGATAAGCCTGCGATTTTTTCATTAATAAAGTCAAAAAAAAAATTGTGATCTCTAAGTATTTTTTTTTATGTATTTTTATTATTTTTAGGGTTTTTTGTTTTCCATAGAACCTATATATATATATATATATATATATATATATATATATATATATATATATATATATATATATATATATATATATATATATATATATATATATATATATATATACTAGTAGGATACCTGCGCGATGTGGCGGCGGCGATTTGTTTCATTTCGGCGATTAGTTTCCGTCCAAAACTTTGTTTTGTTTACATGTTCGTCAAATCGTTTCCTTTTGGTGTATAGTTTCATTTTCCTATAGGCGTTTTTATTTTTGTTAAAAATAAAAGTACTTTATCATTTTGTTTTATAAATTTATATTAGACAAAATTACAAAACTGGTTCTTATGCTTTACAAAAAACGATGGATATGATCCCAAAACCGAACCCATAAACGATATATATATATATATATATATATATATATATATATATATATATATATATATATATATATATATATATATATATATGGAAAACTAGGGGTGAGCAAAACCGAACCCATAAACCGAAAAAAAACCGAAAATGAAAAACTGAAACCGACTTCAAAACCGACGGGTTGGGTTTGGGATTTTCAAAAACTGAAGTTTTCGGTTTGGGTTGGTTTCATAAATTTAAGAAACCGTGAAAAACCTAACCGAACCGATGTTTATTAAATACATAATAAAAACATATTATGCATATATATTTTATATATATTATGAGAAATAAGAAAGCATATAGCGTCTTGGTGGCTTGGTAAGCCGCTTCGATTCTTGCTGAGTGTTCTTGGCAATTTTATTTTTCTAGCATCCTAAAGCTATCCCACATCGATGTCGGAACAAAACTTCTTACTAAATACGATTGTATAAAGGAGAGTTTAAGAGATCTATTTTAGATATCATACTAGAGATGTCCCACATCGAAGCTGGGATCAAACTCACCCTAATATCTTCTTCTATATAATGAAGTCATTGGATTTGGGTTGATCCCAACCTAATAATTCCATGGTTAGTATTTGGTTTCTAAGTTTTAAGGTTTGCGGTTTTTAAACCGATTAAACCTGAAACCGAACCTGTAGAAACCGAAAAATCGAGAAACTGAACCCATCAGTTTTGGATTGGGTTGGGTTCTAATTTTTTCAAAACCGATAGTTCGGTTTTAGGTTCGCTTTTAGGTTAAAACCGACCCAAACCGACCCATGTTCAGCCCTATGGAAAACATTGGATGACATGTCAACCTTTATCTGTTAGAGATGTTGATATTTAATCCAATATAGCATCAGCTTTTAGAAATATTTTTTTATTAAAATATTTACATTAAAATTAATGTGATATAAAAATATTTAATTTGATATTAGACTCTAACATATGGATGATACATGAGGAAGTAACAATCAATAACAAAACATGAATTAATGAAACTATCAGTCCTAACTGTTAATGTATGGTCCAAACGTGAAGACTTGGCGCACCAGCCTTGCCTGACGCCCTCCTGGCGATCACCTTCCAGTCTGGTATAGCGTCTGTGCCTGGCCCTCGCCTGGCGCCTGGGTACTCTTACCTAACTCCTTGCTACTTAGGCTTGAGTTGGACTGGCCCAATCCATGACCTAACTCTTTCCCTTAACGTAATTGTCCCATATAAATAAAACATGATCTCCTCCATGAGGAGGGATCCAACACGCTAGAGCTTCCAACAAACTTTTAGTCGCCCTCTCTAACCTAGACCTTCAGATCAGCATCCATGGTTAAACACACACCAATATGGTTCTCCCAAGCTAGGGATAACCATCTCATCTCTACCCACCGATCTAACTTAATCGGCAGAGCTTGCTCCCGGGGCACATTCCCCAGGGAAACGATAGCAACTTTGTTGTGGTTGCAGCTTAGGTACCTCGCCGGAAACTTGCTGACGGAACCTCCTCCAGATCTTCAATCTGGATCCAACAAAGAAGACCCAGCGGCCTGAGCACATGTCGCAACATTTGGTGTCATCCGTGGGACCAAGAACAAATATCTATCGTCTCATGGTCTCAACCTCAGTTTCACCTTCGATCTGTTCAGATCTTTTGTTCTTCGTCTCAGATTAGCCCATATCTGTTCATTTCTACCACTATTTGTTCAGATCCATTTGGCTCTAACCAAGATTTGTTCGGATCTTTTTACCAAACATTCAGATCTCTAGATTTGCTTCATTTTTCCTTCAGATCTCCAGACCTATATGGTTTTTGCTCATCAAGGCATTTCTCGGACGTAAGAAGATCTTCTCAGATCCGTTTTTGTTTGTATTTTGGCGATTTATTTAGAAAAATGGGGTGAAAAGAAAGTTTTATGAGTTTATATGCCTTTATCAGTTCATATTCCCATAAAACTCTTCTTACTTGAAGTTTTCAAGAATATTTGATATTTTATGAGGCGTATGCTCGTAAATGCTGCTATAATGTTTGTACATTCGAAAACACATCCAAAAAAATCCCATAAACTTGTAGATATTTATCTTATGTTCAACAAAATATAACAATCAAACCCAACCTCAAAAGTTGGATAATTTTACAACAATAAAAAGTACAATAATGTCTCGCGTTTGCCTATGATTAGTTCATATCAAAATAAAATCATATTAGTTGATGATTTTCTGTGCACAACATAATTCTTTTAATTTGTTATTTGTACACGCAACTTTAATGCTTGTATAATTCATAAAATTCCAAAAAAATTCATTTATTATTTAAGCAAAATACATCATATATTTTTTAGAGTCAACCTCCAAAAATTTACTCAACCTATTTACATTTTACTGCTTGGTAAAAAATAGACAAAACTGTAAAATTGGTCCTTGTGGTTTGTGAAAAACTTTGGATAAGGTCCAAAAAGTTTTCAACTTGTATGGAAAGTCCAAAATCAAAAACTTCCTGGGATTTTGGTCCAAAAAAACTTGAAAAGATGGTTATACCCTTTTGTTTTCTTTTTGTATTTTCTTTAATTATTCTAATACTATTATAATATTTTTTTTTGTATTTTTTTACTTTAAAAATAAAAAGAAAAGAAAAAATTATCCCCCCACTCCCACCCACTCCACCGTTACCCCCTTCTCTCTCTCTCTCTCTCTCTCTCTCTCTCTCTCTCCCATTCTTCTAACCCACCTGCGACATCATGGGGAACTCGAAATCCACAATCCAAAACTACAGATCATTTGATAATTTTTATCTAAATTCGAAAACTTGTTATGGGTACCCATTGGAGATCAAATTTGGTGGTTATTTCGAGTTTAATTTTGGTTTCAGAACGAGGAATGGAGTTAGGGCATTGAAGAATGGTCATGATGGGAATTGGTGGAATTTTCCGATGGTGAATGCTATGAACATTTCACCACCGGTGGCGACAACAATACTAGCTCCGAGAAAGGTAAAGAAAGCTCTGGTGGAAAAGAAATAGAGGAAAATGGAGGAATTGATGAAGAGGTCAGCATCAGAATTGGATCAGGGGAATTCGAATCAAGGAGAGGAGAATTCAAGTCTTGAAAATGGGTCCAGATTGCTATTGAAATTGAATTATGAAGAGATAATGAAACCTACAAATCATACCTGCAGATCGGTCCAGATTTCAAATCCATCTCCTCTAAAATCGGACAATGAAATTCCTAATATTGTTCTCCTCTAAACCTGGACAAGGAGGAGGCGGAGAGGCTGCCACCGTTGACTGTGGTGGTTCTCTTCGCTGGTGGAAAGTGACGAGGGGATGTGGTTCCTATCAGTCTTCTTCGGTTAGTGGAAAAAAGGAAGAACCAAGGTGGTTCCTGGTGGTTACACAGCAGCAACACCACCCTTGGCTTTGTCATTCTGGCAGCAGCACAAGTGAGTGAAAGACAAGGAAGTGCCAGGAGTAACAATGACACACTCGTAGGTGCTTGACTTGCTCCGATTATCAACAAAAGAGGGAGGAACACACGGTGGAGCAATGGTGGGTTTTATTTTTGAGTTTGTTGTGTTGTTTGAGAGAGAGAGAGAGAGAGAGAGAGAGAGAGAGAGAGAGAGAGTACGGTGGGGGTAGGGGTAGGGGTGAAAAATTCTTTTTTTTTTTTAAAAATCAAAATAACATTAAAATACTTATAGAAAAGAGGAAAAAGGAAATCAAAAGGGCATAACCGTCTTTTTAAGTTTTTTTGGACCAAAAACCCAGAAAAACTTTGATTTTGGACCTTCTATGCAAGTTAAAAACTTTTTGGATCCTATCCAAAGGTTTTTGAATACCACAGAGACCAAATTTGCAGTTTTGTCTAAAAAATAAAAAAAAGGTAATAGAAATGGTATGTGTTGCTTAGGCTACAGGATTATTGTGCATAATAACGGCTAATAACGCCTATGAACACTACCTCTCTTCACCGTTATTACACGTTAAAGGTTTTCCCGTTGCTTCCCATTACCACCACATCATTTAATAACAACGTTTTTTTTTTCTTTTTTTTTCTGCTAATAACGTCCTAATAGCCTTAGTATAAACCTCAAAAATTACAAGTTACAACTCAAATGTTGTACATAAAAAGAGAAAATTCAGCAAATGACCAAAATGTAGGATAAGTTTGAAGAAAATGACCACAAAAATGAACATTTCAGAAAATAATCATAGGTTCTGCAGAGGGGGTTCTGCGGAACCATATACACCTCTGCGGAATGTGAAGACCTCTGCGGATCTTGGTTTTTTTCATTTTTTTATTCGTTTTTTTTGTTTTCTTTTTTTTTTTTCCTTTTTTTGTTTTCGTTTATTATATTTTTTTTAATCACATAAGGTATTATGTGATTATTATGTAAAAAAAAATATTGTTTTCGTTTTTTATTTTTCTTATTTAATTACCCGTTTATAAAAGTTATGTGTTTAATAAAAATTATACAAATATATTATGTTTTTTTATAAAATTACAGACACCGGTATTCTGAATAATAAACATACTTTAAGTAGGTTACAAAACATACTTTAAAAAACATAAACATACAATCTTCATAATAAACATACTTTGAAATAAACTTCATTGAAGGCTCTGCGGATCCTCTACAACTCTGAGGAATCTTTGTTTTTTGATTTTAAATTTTTTTTTTTCGTTTTTTTTTCCGTTCATTTTCGTTTATTAATATAATTTTTTTTAATACACTAATACCTTATGTGATTATTATGTAAAAAATTCTACAAAAAAATGTTAAAAATAATGAAATGTTTTATGTAATACGTTTGCCTCTGAGAAACCGAAACACCTCTGCGGATCTTGAGTTTTTTAATTTTTTAATTTTTAATTTTTTAATTTTTTCTATTTTTTGTTTTCGTTTATTAATATTAATTTTTTTAATACACTAATACCTTATGTTTTATGTAAAAAAATTGAAAAAAAGAGGTTAAAAATAATGAACTTATGTTTAATATCAGTTCACAGAACTGTTTCGGAATCCACAGAACTGTTATCAGTGGATCAGTGTACACCTCTGCGGATCAGTGTACACATCTGCCGATCAGTGTACACCTCTGCAGATCAGTGTACATATCTGCCGATCAGTGTATACCTCTGAGGATCAGTATACACCTCTGCGGATCTGTGTACACCTCTGCGGATACACCTCTACGGATTAGTTATAGAAGTTATAAACGTATTTTAATGGGTTTTTGTGAGTTTCAATTACCAGTAGAAATTATTTTTTTCATTGTGTTTGTGGAGAGTGATTTGTAAATACAAAACAATAAAAATACATGGAAAACATACATCAGTAGCAAACGTATTATATAAAACATTTCATTCTTTTTAACTTTTTTTTGTCAAATTTTTTACATAATAATCACACAAGGAATTAGTGTATTTAAAAAAAATTAATATTAATAAATGAAAATGAACACAAAAAAACAAAAAAACGAAAAAAAAAATTTAAAAATCAAAAAACAAAGATTCCACAGAGCTGTAGAGGATTTGCAGAGACTTTAATAAAGTTTATTTCAAAGTATGTTTATTATGAAGGTTGTATGTTTATGTTTTTTAAAGTATTTTTTATAACCTACTTAAAGTATGTTTATTATTTAGAATACCAGTGTGTGTAATTTTATAAAAAAACATAGACTAATTGTATAATTTTTATTAAACAACACAACTTTATAAACGGGTAATTAAATAAGAAAAACGAAAAACGAAAAAAAAAATTACATAATAATCACATAATATCTTATATGATTAAAAAAAATATATTAATAAACAAAAAAAACCAAAAAAAAAACAGAAAACGAAAAAAATTGAAAAAACCCAAGTTCCGCAGGGGTGTTTGTGGTTCCGCAGAACCCCTTTGCAGAATCTGTGGTCATTTTCTGAAATCTTCATTTTTATGGTCATTTTCTTCAAAATCATCCTACATTTTGGTGGTCATTTTCTTCAAAATCACTCTACGGTCATTAGCCGAATTTACTCACGTAAAAATTATACAAGAGTGGCCATGTTAGTTTTGTCTATCATCAGACGACAAAAAAAAGAAAAAGAAAAGGAGTGTACAGCGTAAAGTACACCATAAGCCAAATGCTCAAAAGTTGTCAAGAAAAGACACAAACACAAAGGACCAACAATGGGACCCACCACGGCCACCTATCATACAAGCTACCATTTAAGCCGGAGGGAGTGGAGGTGCACTCCCTCCCATTATTGTAGTTTCCTTAAAACACCAACGGAATGGAAAGAAGAGAGAGATAGAGAGATAGAGGAAGAGAGAGAGGAAGGGAGCGCTCCCTCTCATTACCGCACTCCCTAACCGCACTTCCAAAACCGCATGGAGGGGGCGATGTTTCAATGCCACATCAGCTGCGGTTTCAGTTGAACCGCACACCACACCCTCCGGCCTTACATTTACAACTTACTGTACAAGCAAAAAGAAAACATTAAAAGTTGCTGATGCTTTTGTCATACCACAACCGACCAAAAAAACAAGGTGAAAGATGGCTAGCACACGGATCCCATAGTTTTAGAAGGTTGGTCCCACCTAGACCATCTCCTTCCTTGAGAAGTATCCCCAAAACCCACTTCCGGTGGTCGGCATCAACCTCCAAATACCTCAGAGACAGCAGCTCCAGTGAAACAAGGTCGACCAACTGGCTGTATTTTCGATTTAATGCCGCCGACTGGAGCTGTATAACCACAAGTCGACGGCTTCACTATCCCATTGCCACATGACACTTCCTCACCTCCCGACGACCATAACAGTTTTAAGGCAAGCTATTATCACCGATCATCTCCAACAACCTTTGTTCACTACGACCTCGATCGCCGGTCCCTGTGTTCGATCAACCATCACCATTGGAACGCAACTGAGCAACGTCGCCTGCGAGATCGCGTCTTCGACAACGCTTCCATTTTCCTTTACCACTCATTGTGGCTGTCAACAATGGCAACTTCAGTTGACCACCGTCATTGTCGGACCACCTTCTTCCTCAATAAATAGCACCGGTCAACCGCCTCCCTCGACCACCTGCAGCCGTCGTCCAGACGTCACCGACCACCAACACTAGTCTTCTCAACGCATCACCATCACCGCCGCCGTGTGCCAAAGCCACAACAATACCTCCGCGATTCGCTACCGACGGCCGGAACCATCGCCGCCTCATGCTACTTCGATCCAACAGCTCCACCGCTGATCTCTGTCAATGTCAGACCATCTCCAGTCATCAATAACCCCATGGTCTAATGATCGCGGTAACAAAGAGCACCAAATCACTTCCATCACCCACCTTCGCCACTGGATGCAACTAACCAAGCGTCACCAACAGAGCTTGATACTCCGATCACTTTTGCAGATGGTGAAATCCAGCGGGTAACCACCGGGAATATCCAGATGTCGTCACTTCCAATGGATTAAAAAGGTGGGGATGCAGCTGGAGGACCTTTTCTCCAAAACTTGATAAGATATCATAAGTGCGCCTACTCCTTGATACCTAATCTGGATCAGCCCACAACTAATAGAAAAGAGAATCAGGCCTAATTCATTTTAAACGGGCTAAAATGCTCTACATGGGCTGCTAACTTTTCAACTTGGGCTCCTCTTAAACTATCTTTACCATTTTATTGGGTTAGTTCATCAACAATTAAATTGGGAGAATAATTAGCAAAATGGGCTCCTCCTAAGTCACCTATTTTACTGGGCCATCCCAACAAATAAAATAGGCTAATTTTACAAAATAAAAGTCAACAATTTACGCTCACGTGCGCAAGCTCCACTCAACTAAATATTCTTTTAGAATAAGCATTGCAGTCAGGTACACCCGATGTTTCCAAAAAAAAAGAGAAGGGAGCTAGGATGAAAGCGTTTCTATCCTAGACTCCCCAAAGTGGGCCAAAAAAATTCCATTTCAGAAGATGGTTATCAATGCTCATGCAAAAAAACTATGTAGATGATTAATTAGTGACATCCCCCAAGGCATGATAAAAACGCCACGACATACATGTTGCATATTCATAAAGCTGCCTCACTCTATTTTCTATCATCGGGAGGACTTGTTGATGTCAGCTCCGTTAGCGTTGCCTGGACAGCTCTGGCGTACCGACCAAATAGAGGAGACGCACCAGAACGGAGCTCACGTCTTAGAAGCACAAGACGGGAGGCCCATCCCTTGGACTTGGAATGCGCACAATTCGTGCCACTCTTACTCCTAGAGCAAGGAGAAAAAACAGAATAAGACACAATAAGGGTAAGGGCAATATGATCTAACTCCAAGTGGATAATCACACCCCAACAGTTAGCTCTTGTTCTGGGGCCCATTTTCATGTAAAAGATTATTCAGCCTTTATATCATTTCAATAAGAGGTTGTGCATATTTACTGAATGATAACAAGGACTAATCATCCACATCACTTGAGCGAAATCGATGCGAGAATGCAACCAATAGGTTTTAAAGGCTCATAACCTTTCCCTAAACATGTCAGCCTAATACAAAGGTCCATTACCTTTGCCTATGACATGAACAAAAGCTTTAAAGGCACATAACCTTTCCCTTGATATGAAAACACCTAAGTCCTAAACACCTCGAGGTGACGATCTCGACTTAACTTAGATGACTAGGCCCGGAATGCAATACTCCTCGCCCCAAGACTTAAAGCAAAGTCTTAAGGGGTAACTAGAAAAACTTTGCCTAAAGGAGAATACTCTAAAAAAAGTGAACTATAACGCTTGGTTCCAGTATGAGCTTATTTTTCTAAATTGTTTATATTTTCTTTGGGACACGCCGTGTTGGAAGCTTCAACATGGCGTGTCGAGATAACTTTGGCCGCGGAGACTAATGAACCAACACGATGAGTCGGGGTGCCTCAACTCGGCATGTTGGCAGCTGGGAAGGAAACCCTAATTTTTTAGGGTGTTGCACCCTATTTAAAGGCCTTAAGTCCCTTGGCTGTCCTCCTTACCAGCCTCCTCCATCCAGAAACCCTAAAAGTGTGTATCATCTTCCTTAGTGAGTGTGTGAGCTTGTGGAGAGCCTTGAGTGTTGATTTTTTTGTACTCTTTTGAAGGAGCTCTGAAGTTTAAAGGTGTCTAGCTTGGAGGGAAGGCTTTAGATCCAGAATCTCGCCACTTGTTGCATTCTCTTTGAGGTATCAAGTTTATACCTTGCTTTTTTATTATTTAGATCTCTTTGTTTTGGGGTTTTATCTTGATTTTGGGATCATTGTCGGATTGTCCAAGGAGTTGAGTGTTTTATGGGTTGTCATGTTAGATCTGGCCATTTTGTGGCCTCATTTGGCTTAAAGTTGAAAGCTTTATTAGGTTCTAGGCCCCATTCATGCATTAAGTCCTTTATTAAGCCCTTCTTTAGCTCTAGAGCTTCTTTTTAGTATACATGGATGTAAAGTTGGAAGCTTTACGTGATTTTCCAGCCTTTGGATGCCATATTTTCATTCTGGGACTATGTCTTTGGAGATTAAGAGCTTAATGGGTTAAGCCCTCACTCTAATGAGCCTAGGGTTTAGGTTTTGACTAATTTTGGTGGTTTCTAAGGGTAAAGTTGGAAACTTTACCCTTCTAGACATCATTTTGGTGGAGATCTGAGCTTTAGAGCTCCTAGTTTGATGGAAACAACTTAATGCATTAAGTTGTTGGATTTATGGCTAACTCGATGTGTTCATTAGTGAACACGGCAAGTTGATATGGTTTTTCCCGATCTAGCAACGGATGAAGAAACAAGACGTGTTGAAGGACGACACGATGTGTTTGGTCAACTCGGACCATTGACCTGGACTTTTGACTTTTGCCTTTGACCAAGTTTAGTCTATAAGGTGTTTCGGGGAATTTTGAGATGTATTTAAGGAATTGTTTATGTTTTGGGGGTTGATATTCGGAGGAAAGACCTAGTCAACTATCTTTCAGTATCTGAGGTGAGTCTTCTCACTACACTCACGGGTCAAAGGCACCAAGGCCGACCCATTATTTGATATGAGATGTTTATTCGTTAAGTATACAATGCTTTGCTAATTGATCTATGTATATACTTATGTGAAGACCATGGGAGGAGCCCATGGCACTTAGCAAGACCATGGGGGGAGCACATGGCTCGGGGACACAAGACCATGGGGGTAGTCCATGGCATTCCAAATGAAGAAGACCATGGAGGGAGTCCATGGCAACCTATATATATTTGTATGCATGGAAATATGTGATTATGTGTTTCATGTGTTTTGGGAAACTCACTAAGCTTGTGCTTACATTTTTGTTGGGTGTTTTAGGTACTTCTGGTTCTAAGGGAAACAGCCCGGCTTGATGGCGCAACATGCATTCTCCAATATTTTTGCACTTAGTTGTGATACTATGATCTTTTATAAAACTATGGTTATTGATGAGTTATAAAAACTCTTTGATCGATTAGATCTTTGTAACAGGTAAGTAAAGAACGTAAAAAGCAAGGAAATAAAACAAAAATATGGATCACAATGAGTTGAATGATTAGATTACTCAATCCTCAGCAGAGCTCGACTAAGAACTTCCGCTGTAGAGGACTTCTAGGGTTACAAAACAAGAACGATGAATATGCTGAACAATACTTCTCTAATCATTTCTAATCATTCTGTTCTAGGATGCATGCAAGCATCTATTTATAATAAACCCTACAAAACTCACGGATGGACAGGCCCATACCAGAGATAAACATGGACTAGCTAACGAGCCTAATAGACGCAACACAATACTGGACCTAACAATCTCTCCCTTTGCATCAATTTGGAGCGAGACTAATGTTTCTTCTTGCTTGGCAGCGGGAACCTTCTTTGTTGTATCAAACAGACGTGAGATAAGCGCAAGGATAGTCTGTCTGAAGCGAATGTACCATTGAATCATGTCATCAAAGTACTTTTTATCATCCGTTGTGTTTTGCTTGCACCGATGGACAATTCCTAAAACATGCTCCATACATGCAGTGGTATAGAGATGTTTGTCTTCCAAAGCGAAAAGACATTTCTGGCCTTCTTCTCTGGTAAACATAACAGAGTTTCTCTTTGGGTCTATTTTTCCCATCTGCATCATGTTTAGGTCACTTGCCGAGCCAACATGAGATATGGTGGGCTTTTTCTTGAATACGCTCGCAATCTCTAGATCCATCTTTGCGACTTCCATTATATAACAGACAAGCATCCTCTTGAAGTGGTCGATGATCGGACCATATTAAGCTTCGTTTGTAAGAAGGATGTTGTGCAAGATGATCCAGTCGTGTGGGTTCAAGTTGGGAAGATCAGCAAGCGAGAGTGCATGTTCGGTCTTTGCAGATCCCCTTAGCACCTTAAACCGAACATTGGTGAAGTTTCCTTCCCTGTACGGCTTCAGAACCCGAACATTAATAATCTTCTGAGCGCTCTATGTTTGGTACTGTGGTTGAGCGGCCCTCAGATAGAAATCAACTAAGTCCCTATCAATTTTTGGATGCGGATGAGGGAACTCAGCGACGTTGTCAAAGGCATGGAATACAAACGCCTTTCGGGTTAGTGGC
Source organism: Lactuca sativa (assembly GCF_002870075.4). Classification (NCBI taxonomy): domain Eukaryota; kingdom Viridiplantae; phylum Streptophyta; class Magnoliopsida; order Asterales; family Asteraceae; genus Lactuca; species Lactuca sativa. The sequence goes on from NC_056631.2 coordinate 116,442,086, forward strand.
ATGGCGAACTGAGAATCGACAGTGTTAGAACGATCCAAAGAGATCACCAGTTCTAGCCACAAGATGTTGGGTGTTTCGATGGCTTCTTTCAGTAGCTTCTCAAGAGTCCAAGGAAGAAAAAGAGTTTTCCTGCTCTCGAGAAGGTCGTGAGCTTCTTTTTGTCTTCTTTCGGCTTCTTCAGCCTCTCTAGCTACATGAGCACTGATGTCTGCATCTTTATCTCGAACCCGTCGCTTCAAAAGGTCGGCAATAGTCTCCTTATCATCATCGTCACTCTCCTCAGCAATTTTCTTGCCTTTGTCTTTCACACCGGAACCTGAGGTTTGTCCTACTGGAGGAGGTTCGGTTGTGTGAGTTGCTGTTGAAGTAGGAGGTGGTTGAGACACATTCTCGTTTTCTCCCCCTTGTTTCGGAATGGACACGAAGTCAAGTAGCCCTTCAATTTTGCTCAATAAGGATATGGCTGGAGAGAGCTTCTCTGCAAGGTCACGCCTCACAGAATAATTGAGGATCGGGTCTTGTGCTTCAAGGATGTTTGAGATAGCTGAGTGGACATCCGAAACACACGATTTAACCACCTCTCTTTCAGATCGAAGAGACTCAATCTCCTGTTGAGAGTTGGAGAGTTGAATACTCTTGACCTTCAGAGCGGTAGTCTTCCTTGCGAGAGCATCCATGAGGGAGTTCTCAGCAGCTAAGTCTTCTTGAAGCTTGGCAAGGCGCTCCTCAATGGTTGTTCTGAAAGCTGAGTTGTCGTCAGAAATAGTTTGACGAAGTGAAGCGAACGACTTTAGCTCCGATGCAACTGTTGTAGCCAGCTGGTTGACAATTGGTTCCAACGTTGTTTTGGTGGCTGCAGCAGTTTCCTGTAAAGATTATAACAGGGTAGAAGCATCAGTAAATAGTTTATCGACTTTTTCGGTCGCTGCCTCACAAGCTTTGGTTGAGGCGTCAATGGCTGCAGTGGCGGAGTCAAGAGAAACTTGATGAGCTTTGGAAAAAGCATCAACAATTTTCTGAATGGCAGCTTCAGAGATGGATGGTTGGGATGTAGAAGATGAGGCGATGAGCGAATCGATTTTGTCGTGAAGCTCCTTGAGATGCTTTTTGGTAACAAGAGCATCGTCATCGTCATCACTCTGAACTTGAAACGGACTATAGTAGACCGAATCAAAGGTCATGTCCTCTCCGCCGAGGAATGGTTCTTCACTCTCTGCTGCATGAGCAGGAGATGATGGTGGTGGTGAAGCTTGAGGTTCGGTAGTAAAGGTAGGTTCGGGTTGGGTGGTGTGTTCGGTTGTTGGTGTGGGTTTGGGTGCTGAGGTGGATTTAGGTGCGTCAGTGTGAACCCCCGTATCAGATACGTTGGTTCTTACTTCAGTAGTGGTGGTGGTTGCTTCGGTAAAGATGGGTGGTGGTACTGGGATGGAGGTGGATGGTATTTGAGTGGTGGAGGTTATGGGGGGAATAGAAATAGGAATAGTAACTGGTGGAGAAGAAATTGGAGAAGTGGAAATATGAATCTCTAGTGTAGGCGAACGTGGTGGAGTGTTACCACGTTGAGATCCGTCGGAATCAGAACCCTCATCCTCAGATTCGCTTGAGGACGAAGCGATTATCAGCTTTCGCTTTGGTTGGGTTTTTCGCTTCTTCATAGGAGGGGATTAAGCGGCTTTGGTGGGTTTCCTCTTCTTGGGAGATGGGCCTTTCGCTCCCTTTGCAACCTGCTTGCCCTTATCAGCCTTCTTTCCTCTTGGGGCAGGCTTGTCAGCATCATGAATCGACTTGAGCATCTCAGGAGTAAGGTCTCTCGGACCAGAGCGTCGGAACTCCTTGTATGTTTTGATAATCTGGCTGTTAGCAGGAACATCACCGTACATTGATTCAAGGATTGAACCGTTGAAGGGAAATTTTGATGCGTCAGAGACAATGATCTTCGTGGTATGGAAGCTACCAATCGAAGACATTGGAGAACCAGCAATAATGGGGATGTGGTACTTGTCCATCACCCATTTAGTAACAAGAGTCCAGAATCGGGCATATGAAATCTCAGAATGCCGAGAAGTGGAAGAGAGACTCTGAATAAGTTGTTGCCAAAGGACCGACCCGTAGTCCATATTGATTCCATTGTAGACCCCGTACAGAATCGAGAGAAAAAGACGACTAGTCCCGTCCGATCCAACACTTCTTTCAGACAGCCCCTTGAACAGTACCGTAAATAACCCATTCCACTGAGGAGGCAGGCACGATTTCTTGAATTCCGTGACCGTTGTGAGCACCTCGGTGTACCCCATGTTGTAGAACATGTTGAAAAGATGACCCATTGGAATGGTTTCAGGGTTAACCCTCGATGAATCAGGTTCAAACCCTAACAATGAGCAGAATCTCTGCTTAGAAATTGACGCCTTGTGACTGAACACGTCGAAGAAAATCCGATCGATGACCTTGTCGTAGTGAGCAGTGGCAAATATATGGGACAGGAACTCCATGGGAACTGCTTCAGCTCTGGTGAGAGCAAGAGTAATCGGAGAGTACTTCAAGCATTCGATAATGGGGAACATGAAAGCGTCGTATTCTTGAGAAGTAAGATCAATGATCAAACTTTGCTGGGGACGAATCGGCAAGATGTGTGAAGTAGCATGAACTGAGGAAGAATCCGCCATTGTTGTGAAGAAGATGGGAGAGATGATGAACAGTAGAGTATTGGAGGGTTTTCGTGCTCTCTGGAAATATGGGTGCAGTAAAGAGGTAAACAAAGGGTTATGTTACCTTTTATACTGTAGGTAGAGGAGAGAGAAGAATCTTTCCCAAATCTTCGAATGAAAAACGAAGAGTTTTTCGGAGGCGATTGACGCGTGACAGTTGGTATTGCCGATGATTACGCATGAGAGAGAGTGTTAGTCCCGATTTACACGCCTTCCCATCAAGCGCCATTTTCAGATGAAACGGTTCCAATTCGCACGCGTGGCCTTCTAGCGCCGTTTGAAATAAAATCGATTGGACTCCCGCCTGAGTCAACTTTTTATAATCTTATCCCTTTAGAGTTAACGGCATCTTTAAAGCAAAAAAAAATTACCCACGTGGATTAATGTTGACCACAACCCGTTAATAACTGCCAATCCCATTAAAATGCCTTGTAACTAATGAAACCTGAATTTTGGAAAATCAAAAAGATTTTTGTGCTGAGTGTGTAAAAGAAAAAGAAATAAAGCAACACATTTGAGGGATTATGTGATCTCAATAAAGACACGAAACAATGGATCCCGGGCACGAATCTCTTCCTTCAAAGTCAAGAGAGACCTTAAAGTGTTTTTGTGGTTTCCCGTTGAATAACGATCAGACACTTATTAAGAAGTGTTGATAGGCTTCTTTTAATTAGGCTTAATTGGGTGGCTTTCGCTTCAATTCAGAATTCCTGATCTTGATATAAGACAGAAATCGAACGAAGTACATGTGAGACCAGTGTAGTCTGTTGAACAAGTAGGTTGGAGAGAAGTTAAGTGGCAAGGTAAAATAATGTATGTAAAATGTCAAAAAAAAAATTAAAATTAAAACTGGATTCCAAGGGAAGAAATGTTATTGGTTTTAACAATTTCATAGAAATCACTCAAAAGGAAATTAGAGATTTTACGTTGTATCCCCATGGATAAGTCCATCAATTCATTAGTGAAAGCTAGAGCAAATTTATTGTTCACCGTCAATGCATAGTAGGTAATGAATTTTGGGTTTCACTTAGCACGTAGTGACACAAGGCTAAGATCATGAACACATAAATTGTGTAACCATAAACCTCAGTGGTAATTTCTAAGAGTCTCAAGGGTTACGTTTGTGAAACGAATAAGATGGACAAAAGTAGTGTAGATGGTGTAAAGAAACCAAAGTACCTCTGCTGTTAAAATAGGGACCAAGCAGAAAACTCTTATCTCATGTGAGAAGAGAGTTAGGTAGCTCATGATTAGAATAAATATGAGAGCCTAATTGGGAAGACAAGGTTTGTTTGTACCAAGTCAGTAAGGCTATTATTCAGAATCAGGTGAGGCTTTGGACACATACAGCGGCATGCTTCTAGGGACACTTAACTAGTGAAATGATTTTCCCACAAATAGACACACAAAAAGATAAGACAAAAAAAATAAAAAAATAAATAAAAAAAATGCTTTTGGAGTTTTTAATTTTGCGAAAAGAAAATAAAATAGTAAAAAAATAAAAAAAGTTTTTGGAATTTTTGATAATAAAAAAAAATTTGGATAAAAAAAAATGTTGGAACCGAACCCTAGCGTTCGGTCTATTTCGGTTTAAAAAAATTTGGGAACCGAACCCGAGCGTTCGGTCTATTTCGGTTGAGAAAATTTTTTTGGAACCGAACCCGAGCGTTCGGTCTATTTCGGGTACCAAAAAAAATAAGTTTGAACAAGAAAAGAACTTTGATAATATGATAAATGAATTCGAGAAAATAATACAACAGATTTACAGCTAAAGAAACTACCTTTGAGTGATAAGAGAAGAGTAGATGATACGACCGAACACGAGCGTTCGGTCTATTTCGGTACACCAGAACAAGACCCGAACCCGAGCGTTCGGTTCATTTCGGCATACATGAGACCCGAACCCGAACGTTCGGTCTATTTCGCTTCTAACTTTTGAGCTTGAGAAGTAATCTTTGGTACTGACTCTGATTCCATCATTCCTAGCCCTTGTAGAATTTTGTTGAATGAAGCTTCAGGAAGAGCTTTAGTGAAGATGTCGGCCAGTTGATCAGTGGTTCGAACAAAGTGAATTTCGACGTTCCCATCTTCTACGTGATCCTTTATGAAGTGATACCTCAGTGCTATATGCTTGGTCTTGGAATGTTGCACTGGGTTATGACAGATCCTAATTGCACTTTCTGAGTCGCAATATAGTGGGATCTTTTTCATATTGATTCCATAGTCCCGGAGCTGGCTTTGGATCCAAATCACTTGAGATGTACAGGAGGCAGCTGCGATGTATTCTACTTCAGCTATAGACAAAGATACACAAGTCTGTTTCTTTGATTGCCAGCTAACCAATTTCCCGTCTAGGAATTGGCAGCCTCCAGTGGTGCTTTTCCTGTCTAGTCCACAACCTCCAAGGTCTGCATCTGAGTAGGCTTGAACGAAGAAGCCTGAGTTTGATGGATACCATAAACCGAGAGTGGTGGTTCGTTTCAGATACCGGAGTATGTTCTTCACAGCAATCATATGAGGTTCACGAGGATTCGCCTGAAATCTTGCACAGTAACAAACAGAAAACATTATATCAGGCCTACTAGCAGTAAGGTACATTAAAGAACCAATCATCTGACGATATAACGTAATATCGACTACCGGTTTCTCCAAGGATGGTGTGAGCTTGGTGCCGAATGCCATTGGAACTTTAACTTTTGAGTCTCCCATCATGCCAAATTTAGCAAGAAGAGTTTTGGTGTAAGCTTCCTGGTTGATAAAGATGCCTTCGGGTCCCTGTCTAATATTTAAACCAAGGAAAAAGTTAATCGGACCCATTGAGCTCATTTCAAATTTAGTCTCCATCAGCTTTCTGAATTCAGCTGTTAAGCTAGGATTCGTTGAGCCAAAGATGATGTCATCGACATAGATTTGAACAATCATAAGGTGGTTACCTTCCTTCTTACGAAAGAAGGTTGGGTCAACCGAACCTTGTTTGAATTTTGACATCTTTAAAAACTTGGTTAGCGTTTCATACCATGCCCTAGGTGCTTGTTTCAGACCGTAAACCGCTTTGTCCAGACTATAACAGTGATTGGGGAACTTTTCATTGACAAACCCAGGAGGTTGCTCCACGTAAACGGTTTCTTCAAGTTCTCCGTTCAGAAAGGCGCATTTCACGTCCATTTGGTAGACCTCAAAGTTCTTATGTGCAGCATAGGCCAGAAATATTCGAACAGATTCTAGCCTCGCTACTGGAGCAAAAGTTTCCTCATAATCAATTCCTTCCTCCTGGCAGTATCCTTTCACCACTAGACGAGCTTTGTTTTTGATCACATTGCCTTCCTTGTCCATTTTATTTCTGAAGACCCATTTGAGACCAACAACTGATGCGTCTTTAGGAGTGGGAATGAGTCACCAAACCTTATTTCTTTCGAATTCGTTGAGTTCATCTTGCATAGCTTGAACCCAGTCAGAGTGATCAAGAGCAATATTTACTGTCTTCGGTTCAACTTTTGAGACGAAAGAGTTAAACATGCAGAACTCTACTTTTGAGAATAGAGACGCTTGCTTTGCCTTCAATTGAGATCGGGTCAAGACCTTTTCGGAGACATTACCCACTACCTGTGAAACGGGATGATCTCTGGTCCACTTAACAAGAGGAGGGTAATTTGGATCATAGGATGGATCCAATTCAGCATTCACCATCTCTTCTAATTCAGATTGGCTATCATCGTCGTAAAACACATCGGCATTCTCCCCCTCGACAGATGAGCTTTCAGGTGTAGCTGGACTTTCTGGTGCTACAGGACTTTCGGGTGGTGTTGGACTTTCATGTGCAGTTGAGCTTTCGGGTGGAACTAGAATGGAATTCTCCTCCTAAATTTGTGAGCTCGGTTGTTTTGAAGAAGGTGGATTCTCCCCCTCAACTGAAGCACCATGCTTTGGAGGTTCGTTTGGAACATGTTCTCCTTCACCCATTTGTTTGGCGGCATCTTCGACGATTTGCTTCAGATGGTCGACTTTGTTGTCTGCTGCCTTGGCTTCCAATAGAGTAGCTTTCTCTGGTTCATCGAATAATTCCACAAACTGCTCAAACAAATTAGCAATTGAGGCCGTGACTTGACTTGTTTGAGAGAAAATTTCCCCAACTATTTCTTCAGAGGCCTTCAGCTTCTTGACGTAGCTGTCATCGAAAGTCACATAATATGTTTCTTCAATCTTCCTCGAACGCTTATGTAAAACCCGGTATGCTTTTGAAGTTAGTGAGTAACCCAGAAAAATTCCTTCATCAGCTTTAACGTCGAACTTGTTGCGATTTTCTTTAGAGTTGAAGATGAAGCATCGTGAGTCGAATACATGGAAGAATTTAACGTTCGACTTTCTGTTGTTGATGATCTCATAAGGAGTAAGAGTGAAACGCTTATTGAGATAGGATCTGTTCTGCGTAAAACATGTTGTAGCAATAGCATCAGCCCAGAAATATAAAGGTAGAGAAGCGAAACTTAACATGGTTCGGGCCGCCTCACACAAAGATCGGTTTCGTCTTTCGACAATTCCGTTTTGTTGAGGGGTGTAGGGTGCTGAAAAGTTGTGACTGGTTCCTTTTTCTGCCAAAAAGTCTTCAAATTCTTTATTCTTGAACTCTAGCCCATTGTCGCTTCTGATGTTGCGAACGACTTTCCTCAGTTGCACTTCAACCTGCTTAATAAACATCTTTAGCTTGAGAGTAGCCTTAGATTTGTGCTTCAGAAAAAATACCCATGTAAAACGTGAAAAGTCATCAACGATAACAAGAATATACTTGCTACCACCAATGCTTTCGATAGATGATGGACCACACAAGTCAATGTGAAGTAACTCAAGTGGTTCAACAACTTTAGTGTTTATAATGGATGGGTGACTTTGACGACTCTGCTTCCCCATTTCACACGCAGCACACAAATGTTCTCGATCAAACTTGAGCAATGGAAGACCTCGAACATGCCCTCCGGTGACAAGCTTGTTGATATCCTTGAAGTTGAGATGGGAGAGCCTTCGGTGCCACAACCAGCTTTCGTCAGAATGAGCTTTGGATAACAGAAAGATAGCCGGATTTCCTTTGATAGGTTTGAGATTGAGAGGAAACATTTCGCCTTTGCGTTCTGATTTGAGAATTACCCTTTTTGTTTTCTTCTCTATTATTTACGAACCCTCATCGTCAAATGAAACTTTAAGACCGGTACCTCCAATAAGCTGAGATACACTGATGAGGTTATGTTGTAGTCCTTCAACGTACGCCACCTTTCTTATAGTGAAGTCACCATTGGTTATCATCCTGTAACCCTTTATCGTTCCATATGAGTTGTTCCCGAACTTGACATTCCCACCATTCTGAAGAGATCGAAACTCCCTTAGCTCTTCTTTCCTCCCTGTCATGTGAAGTGAGCAGCCACTATCAATATACCATTCTTCGTCGAACTGCTCGTCACTAATAACCTGCAAAAATTAAGCAGATTTAGGAACCCAAAGTTTCTTGGGTCCACGTGAGCCATTCACAGGAACAGGAATAGTAAGAGAAACATCAACAAGATATGTTCTTTTTATTAAAGTTGTTTCATCTTTCTTCTTAATGGTGTACACTTTGATTTTGTTAGGATTAGTTACATTCGGTTTGGATTCAGGTTTTGGCGTTTGGGCCATGGACTGCTTTCGGTCATTCTTGACTATGGAAACCTTCGATTTTCCTTTCAAATCCTTTGATGATTTTGAACTTTGAGCAGGAACAAAATTAGGTTTAGAATGAGAAGTATTAGAATGAGAGAATTTTGATTGAGAATGTTTCCTGACGTGAGGTTCTAAGTGACCCTTTTGCTTTTGATCATTAGAGGGACCGAACCTTGAACTTTGGTAGCTTTTGCTTTCGGAACCGAACCTATGCTTTCGGTTGCTGGTGCTCTCTGAACCGAACTTGTCCTTTCGGTTGTTGTTGCCCTCTTGCGTCCTGACAACACTTTTCTCTGACTTTGAATTTTTGTCATGATAAGAGAAATGATTGTTTTGAGAGCGCCAAAACTACTTTCGCTCAGAGAGATTCTTTTTGTATCTTTGATTTCTTTGCTGCTTTTGATCCTTCACTTGTTTCGGCTGTTTGTGGATGTTAGCCTTTTGCTTCTGCTTCTTGTCAACCGGTTCACTTCTCACAGATGATGTTTCGCTTGTGGAAGTAACTTCTTCTACAGGAACTTCTTTTGTACCACTAGTGTTTGGCACGTCGAAGTTGTCAGGCTTCTTCAGTGGCTCTGGAACATATCTGCCTTTGGTTTTCCAAGACGTCCGTTCTGACAGACCAACATTTTCGTCAGCGTTATCTATAGGAGCAGACCAGAAAAACTCATCACAGCCATCTGCATTATCTTCATTCACTATGGCAGTGAGTTCGACTGTTTGATGTTCGGTTACTCCTGTGACCTTATATACTTGATTTGGTGTTGTCCTCACCTTTTGGTACACAACAACCTTTTCTTCTAGAGTTGGAGACTTATTTTGGGACAAACGAGCAAACTCCACTGAATTTTCAGAAATAAGATTTTTGTGGTTTTCGGGTTCGCTCTTGAAAAACTCAGAACAGTCGACTTCATCCTCTATAGAAATTACGCTCATATCATCATCCTCATTAAGTTCAGATGCGTTTTCAACATCAATTTTGTTTTCTGAACTTAAATTGGCATTCAACGAGTCAAACTTTTGTATGGTTTCGGTCCTTAGTTTCAGCTTATCGTTTTCATCTAAGAGGTTTTTCAGCATGTCTTTATGGTCCTTGGATTTTATGAAAGATTCGATTTTGTCCAGACCATACATATAAGTCGGATTCACATCATCAGACGAAACTACACTTTCGCAATTATATGCTTCAGCATCGATTTCATCCTCCTTAAACTCAAGGAAGGGCAAAATCATGCGATGAATTTTCTGCCCTATTTCACAGTTCAGATGAAGTTGAGTGATGTTAGCATAAAGACGTTTAGTAATTAAACAAAAAACATTTCTCTGTTTCAAAAGTTTTAAATTGTCTCTTTGTAAATAAATATTTTCGTCCTTAGATTTAATCAGCTCCGACTCCTTCAGCTCTATCCACATCCTCCGTTCCTCACTCTTGGATGACACCCTGCTTATTTGGTCAGTTAGGTTAGAATTGGTGGCCCGTGTTTGAGTTAAACAGCTATCTAGGTTTGAGATTCTTGAATTTAAGCTATTTAATTCTTTTTCATATGAATTTTGTGGGACTTTGAATGAAATAAAAAGGGATTGTACCTTCTTGATCAGTTCATCAAGTTCATTGATCTGCACACTGAGAGGTTTTGCTGTAAAGCATAAGTCCTCTCGCTCCTTGGTGTCCTCTTTTCCGCCATCAATATTGTATCCCCTCATGTGAGATACATTGGTCACCATCAAACATTTCCCACTGCTTTGGTCACCTCTTTCCACATACGTCTTTCCATGCGAAGGCCTTCTTACTTCATCATCCTCAGAGTCGGTAGACCATACTTGCACGCCACCGAACTCGTCATCCGCTGCCAAACCCTGTACAATAAGAGCATTCATAGAAGGGTTAGTAGCAGTTTTCTTCCTCTTGATCTCATCCAACTTTTTCATCAACATAGCCTCTTCATCTTTTTCATCATCTTTCTCTGCCATTTTCTTCAGAACACAGTCTTTGGCATAATGATTCTTTCCTCCACAGTAGTAGCAGTTCACACCAGAATCTCCTTCAACCTTCGCCTCTTTCTTTTGTTCTTCTGCCTTCGGTTCCTCTCTGACCTTTTCAGAACTATAGCTTCCCTGCCAATTTCGGTTCTTATTGGTAGGGAACCTTTTCTTGATAAACCTCTTTGGATTGGACACCATCATTGCATAATCTTAAGAAGTAAGATCATAGTCTTCTAGGTTCAGATCTTCATCATCAACCATATTTTTGCCTTTAGACAGGAGAGCCAAGGACCCCAAACTTGATACTACATTCTTCTCTTGCATGACAATCTTTTCTTGGGATTTCAAAATTCCCACCAGCTTTGCCAGCGAATAAGACTTGAACTGCTCATGAGCTTTGACTGTAGACACAACAGCTCTCCATTCGGGTCTCAGGCCATTCAAAAATGTGACCTTCTGTTCAATCAGCTTCCTTTCTATATCATGTTTGATCATCTTGCTAAGAAGATGATTGAAGAGATCGAATGTCTGAGTAACAGTTTCATCAGAATTCTGCTTGAATTCTCCAAACTCAGACAACAGCAACGTCTGAATGGAATGCTCCAAATCTTCATCTGTGGAATAAAGCTATCGCAACCTATCCCAGATTTCTTTAGCAGTACTGCAGGAACTCACTAACTTGAATGTATCAGATTGAAGAGCGAATCAGATTAGTCTCAATGCTTTGATATTGCACTGAAACTTTTCCTTTTCGTCTTGAGCAACATCTTTTACATCTTTTAAAAGATCATTATATTCTTTCTGAGTTTTGATGATCTTTGATGTTCCCGAGTGAGCGAATGGTCCAGACACGATTGCTTCCCAAATAAGATATCCATTATCTTCAGATCCGATGACATAATCTTCAAAATGATGCGCCCAGACTTCATAATACTGGGTGTAGAGAATAGGAATATTTGTCGTTGATCCAATGCTGTTTGAGATGTTGATAGGATTAGATTGTGACTCGTCCATGCTTGATCGGTTAACCTGTTTGAAAGATCATACTTGTAATACGTAATATTAGGGCAAAACAAATAAATGCTGAGTTACGTCAATTATGGAATGACGGCTCAATAAATATCAGTTAATGCAAAATAACCCTAATCGCAAACTCTTTTACAGAAAAGATGTGTATCGATTACACAGCCTCCTGCTCTGATACCAATTGATGAGTTATAAAAACTCTTTGATCGATTAGATCTTCGTAACAGGTAAGTAAAGAACGTAAGAAGCAAGGAAATAAAACACAAATATGGATCACAATGAGTCGAATGATTAGATTACTCAATCCTCAGCAGAGCTCGACTAAGAACTTCCACTGTAGAGGACTTCTAGGGTTACAAAACAAGAACGATGAATATGCTGAACAATACTTCTCTAATCGTTTCTAATCATTCCGTTCTAGGATGCATGCAAGCATCAATTTATAATAAACCCTACAAAACTCACGGATGGACAGGCCCATACCGGAGATAAACATGGACTAGCTAACGAGCCCAATAGACGCAACACAATACTGGACCTAACAGTTATGTAATGAGATTTTTGGAAACAATGGTGGTTGATATTTATATTTATAAAACCTTAAATTTTCTATAAAATTTTGGGCTGTTAGGTATTAGAGCCTTGGTTTGAGGGATTCGGGCACACTCTCGGGTGTGTCCGAACTCAAACTGAGGAAATGGTAAACCTTTTTCAAAAAGGAACCAAAAGTTAAAAATTTCTTGAATACGGTTTTTGTATGTAAAATAGGGAGATGCAATGCGCGTAATCGGCCGAGCTCAAGTAAGTGTTTCTGATGTGCTAGCCATGCTATAATTATATTTGGAAATTGATTACTAGCTATGTGTATGGTTTCAAAGTTGTATATGTTTAGGATTTCATAGCCCTACAATGATGAATTTTGCCTTATTCTTGTTCCTTGTTTGGTTGTGGTTTAGGGTAGAAGATTATTTGACAGTCTATGTGATTCTATTTGTGTATAAATTGCATGCATAGGGCAACCTGCTGTGATTAGTATAAGTTTCTGGTTCAATAAGGATTGAGGAATCCTAGAATAATATAGGATCTGAATTGGTGTTGTGTTTTGTGGATTACAGTTTGTAATTGGGTGGATTAGGGGTATCAGGTGTGACCTTGGGGAAGGTACAGGTAGGTGTGAAAGGTAGTATTGGGCCCGTACTACTAAAAGCAGATGACCTGTACCTGAAGCAATGTCAGATCTGGAAGCTTTAAGGAATCCAATGATGAGTAATCCCCTTCGAGTTCCTTTTCTTTTGTTATCATGTGGTATTTTTTCAGTTGAGGATGGTGATGATCACGTGAGGTTCGGGTTCAGGATCAAGATCAGGTTTAGGCTCTGGTGCAGAGCCCATTGATGAGAGGTTGCGCGATCGTATCGCGACTGAGGTTACTCATGGCATCCTTGACGCTACCCATGTGATCTTTGGTACTGTCAAGGAGGGAATCATGGAGATCATGGAGGAGCGGCTCCGGTCTTTCCGAGCCGAGATTGCTACAGGCCAGATTGGGGACCGAGCTCCCTCGTTCTGGGATTTTAAGGTGTGTGGTGCGCCTGAGTTCTTCTGGGTCAGGGATCCCATCACTAGTTGACACTGGGTGGTAGACATGGAGAATGCCCAACGTACGAGCTTTTTCCCTGAGGCGACAAAGGTGGGGTTCGCATCTTGTATGTTGAGGGATCGAGCACGATGTTGGGTCATACGGATTACATCAATTGTTTTATTATTTAGTTCATGTTTTGTATAGCGGCTGGGCCTGTCCACCCGTTTATTTATTATTAGGGTGTTACTATTTAAAGTGCATGCATGCACCGTATCTTGTAATCATCCAAGTTGTAAACCCTACACAACCTTTATAATAGCGGTTATCTATCGAGCTCTTCTAAGGCTGTGCTTATTAATCATTCGGCACAACTTTGATCTTCTTTTTGTGTTTTGATTCTTTTACTTGTTTGAATCTAATCAATCATATAAGTTTTATTCTTATAAATTGGTATCAGAGTCCGAGACTGTGTAATCCATACACATCTCTTCAAGCTATTAGGGTCTTCGCTTTAATAGGATCTGGAGTTAGCCATCTTCATCGTGTTCATTGATTATAGACACTGAATCTTGATCTTTATTTTACCCTAAACTCGATATTAGGTTTATACATCTAGTTCTTACAGGTTTCTATTAAATTAACAGCATGCAATCGGACGATTCACATGTTAACTCCATCAATCTCTTAAGTAGCATCGTTTCTACTACAAGGATCCCTATACTCTTTCCAAGTGATTATGAAGTGTGGGCTTTGAACTTTGGAGATTATGTGTTAGGTCTTGAAGACAATGGTTCCTTGATATGGGATGTCATAACCAAGGAGGCGTTTGCTCATACTGGTACAAAAAGGGTTATAAAAACTCAAGCTGAGTACAACACTCTTCTTCTTGATGTGGAAAACATTGCACAAGAAGAAAAGGATAACTTGATTAGTAATGTTAAAGATATGAGAATTATCCGATTTGCTTTGCCAACAGACATGTTCCACCTAGTAAGCTCTTGTGAAACAGCAAAAGAAATATGGGAAAGGCTTAGAGAACTTGATATTGCCATATTTATACATATTTTTAGGCACTATTTAATTACATTTCTATTAATATTTTGGTCATTTGCATAGAATAATGGTACTTATAAGTTTACTTTGTTATTTTGTAGCCAAATAGAAGAATCTTCGAAGACATGGACTGAAATTGATAGAATATAGAACTTTGGAGGATTGAAGGAAAGAAGAACGGAAAATCACCCAAAATACGTTTTCACGACGTGAACAATTCATGATTCACAATGTGAGTCGAGAATTCTTGAAGATATGCATGCGAGTGGAAGAGTGCTTGCCGAACACGATTATCTAATATTCACGACGTGAATCCTTATGGTTCACGACGCGAACTCGGGAAATAAGAATACTATAAATTCCCTTGCCCATTACGATTTGAGGGACTTTTGGCTGATTGAAGGGTTTGCAGAAGGCGATTTTTAGCAGAAGGAAGGTCCTGGAAAAAGGTTTTCAACACCAAAAGAGTGAAGGACCATAATTTAGTTCACTTATTTGATACTTATGAACATGTTTCCTTACACTTTGATTTGTGTTAGTGTGTTAGTTGCTATTATGAGCAGCTGAATCTAGCTACTCTTGTTTAGCTAGATGAAGCTTCTAACTTATGAATAGCTTAATTTTGTATGGATTTACTTAGTTGGTAAATTGCTTGTGTTTGATTTATAATTACCTAGCATGCTTATGGTTGTTTCCTTAGTTGCTTGATTCCATGTTCTTTGTAGCTTAGTGATCATTAACTGCATGAACGTGTATACCTAATGATTTAGTGAACATTAAATTGTTAGAACTAGGATTGACCAATCTTAGTTAGTAATTAAAGCAAATAAACTTAGCTGTGCTAGAGACATAGATTATGACTATAATTGCGTTTACATATTAAATCTTACATAGCATATTCATATTCATAATTGGTTCTATGTTTAATTGTATGTGACCATACATAGTTTTACATGAATTAATTAATTATTGGTAGAATTAGACTTAAATTACTAGTATAATTAAAACCAACTTGATAATCCATAACTATTAGCTAGCCATAAGGACGAAGTGGATTCGAACTAAACAAGAGTGTTTTTACTTATTGCTTGAATTTGAGCTAAGTTCGTCTGATCTTGTAAAATCAGATAAGACCCTTTTTAAACTTGTTAATAATTAGGTTAATTTGATAGCAAGTAGATTAGTAACACCGTTCCCTGTGATCGATACCCGACTTACCCAAGCTATACTATAATCTGACTAGGTACACTACCTATAGGTGCATAGTTAGTATGAGTTTGTTAGGTTATAAATATTAGAATTAATGGGTACTTTTGTGCACATCAAGTTTTTGGCGTCGTTGCCGAGGAACGGCTTAGTTAATTATTAGTTTGTTTGCTTTAAATTAATCGATCCTTTTTGTGGGATAAAACCTACAAAGAGTTATTTTTTAGTTTCAATTTTTTTTTTGGCATTACAGAACTCACGAAGTGGATATTACAATATTCACGTCGTGAATACAGTGATCCTAGTTTTCTTTGTTTTTCTATTTTAGTTCAGTTTTACGTTGTTATTTTGTTTGTCTTGCATAAGTTGATGACCATAGGATCCAACACACCTTTAGTGCCACCACTTGAAGATCCGGAATCTACGCTGCACAAAAATAATAATAAGAAGTCACCTTTACAAGAACTGAAATCAGCCTTTTCAAGGAAGTCATGAAAGACAACGGGAGAATCGAGTTCAACCTCAAAGAGCAATTTTGAAGTCTTAGATCAAATACCCGTCCAAGCCGAGTCCGAATACGATACCGAGCCTGAATTTGAATTACATACAAGTGAACCCGAGAACGAGCCAAGGAACGAGATGGCGAATATTGAAGAAATGTCTATGGGATCTTACAGAAAAAGAATTCGAGAAGACGTCGGTCCAAGCTTAGTACAACCTGCCATTCCTGCCACTGCCACATTCGAGATAAAAGGACATATCCTTTCTACACTAAGGGATATCCCATTCTATGGGAAAGATCATGAGGATGCGTTCAAGCACTTAGATGAAGTGAACGACATTGCTGATTACTTCAATGTCCCGAATGTTAACAGAGATATCGTCTTGCTAAGGATGCTTCTCGTTACCTTTAAAGAAGCTGCAAAGGATTGGCTAAAAGCACTTCCACATGTTACAATAACTACTTGGGATCAAATGCATGAGCAATTTCTAGACCAATTCTGTCCACCATCCAAGATTTCTAAACTCAAGAAGGCAATAGCCAATTTTGAGCAAAACCCGGGGGAGTCACTTTACGAAGCTTGGGAGCGTTACAAAGGATTGTTAAGGAATTGTCCTCAACATGACCTTAGCATTCAACAAGAAGTCTCCATATTCTATGACGAGGTCAATGTGATGACAAGACAACTCCTTGATTCTCAAGGACCACTTACAAAGAAAATCCAGGCGAAGTCAAGGAATTAGTTGAAGAATTTGCAAAACATTCTCGTGAATACCACAATCCAAGGAATGAAGGCATGAAAGGAGTTGGGGTGCACAAACCGAAGAGATGGCTGCTGTAATGACAATGCTTAACACTATGGATATGAGATTGACCCAAATGGACCAATCAATTCATGTAATTCGAGTTGGTTGCAAGAGATGTAGTGGCCCACATTTGACAAAAGATTGCCACTTGGATGAATATGGAAACAAGAAAGCTCAAGTTTGCTACTCAAGTGGGGAAAAGTATGATGAAGACTGGAGGAAATTGAAGAAAGAGTGGCTGCCTTATGATGAATACAAGAAGCAAAAAGAAGAGAAATTCAGGCAAACTAGCCGTGGTTTCTACCAAAGAGAGCAACCACTAGGTGAGAAGAAATCAGAATTAGAGACCATGTTGATGAAATTTATGGAAGCTTCAGAAAAAAGACATGATGCTACTGACACTGCAATGGAAGAACAAAGAGCTATAATGAAGAATCATCACGCAATGATGATAGATTAGCAGACATTAATAAAAAATCAGTAAGCCTCCATCAATAACCTTTAAATATGACTTGGTCAACTTACCACTTTGGTTAATGAGAAGATGTTCCCAAAAAATCCTGAAAAGAAGACTCAATCTCACGTAACGGCCATAGATACTGAAGAAGAGGCGATTTTTGAGTTCCTAGAATCCTTAGAAGTGGTGCCACAACGGCCCGATCCAAAGCCAAAGAAACCGAAGCTCGAAAATGAAGAATCTGCTGGAATACCCAGTTCATGTCATGAGCCTGCTATACTCACGCCGTGGACCCGGTTGGAACAGAAACAATCAGTATCTGTTCCAGCTTATAAACCACCTTTTCCATTCCCGTCTAGAGCTAATCTATGTCCACCGGAGAGAGAACATCTGAAGTTTATCAAGCAATTGAAGGGTATTCCTATTAATACTCCCTTTATTGATTCGCTTGCAAAAGTTCCAGAATATGCTAAGTTCCTACAAGACTTGTTAGACACTCGTCAGCAATTAAAGGAGAATTCTAAGGTGATTCTAAGTGAGCAAAGCTCAAAAGATGTGTTGGGAGAGATACCTAAGAAGATGGGGGATTCTGGACGACTCACTCTCCCATGTGAGTTTGGGAATAATATGAAGGTTTCTGATTTAGCCGATTCTGGGGCTAGCATAAATTTGATGCCTTATTCGTTTTTATCAAAAATTGAATATTCAGAAGTTGAAGGCTACAAAGATGACTATTCACATGGCGAACCGTTCAGTGACACAGCCTGGGGCATTGTGTAAGATATTCTCGTGAAAATTAGGAAATTCGTTTTTCCAATAGACTTTGTGGTTTTGGATATGAAAGAAGATCCCAATGTACCAACTATTCTTGGTCATCCGTTACTTAAAACTGCTGGAGCTCTAGTTGATATACACGAGTCCAAGCTCACCTTGAGAGTTGGGGATGAGAAGGAAATTTTTGGAATACAAGATGGTTTCCAAGGGAGTCATGCTCAAGAAGAGGTTTTCAACATAAATGAAGAGAATGAACTTGAAGAATTAGAGAAGCTCATGGAAGAAGAAATCAAAACAATTCAACAAGTTAAAAGAACAAAACCGAGAGCATCTGTTCCATTTTTAGTTGAAGTCATTGCTTACACGAATCCAACTTCTTGCGTAAGCAAGGAAGATGATGAGATGTCGAGTGATGAAGAGAAGGTTACTTCAAAAGCAACAAGTCCAATGGTGAAAGAAGAGAAGGATACTATGGAGCTTAAAAATGATGGAAAATTGAAGATTCAAGGGATCAAACGCAAGCTGATGGAGACGAAGTCAAGGTTAAAAAGGAGAATTCTAAAAAGGCGTATATTCGTCGAGTGCAAGCTTACAAGAAGCGTTTCAAGGAGCAAAAGATCCTGGTGGTGGACTCTTCTGACGAGTCGACGTAGGAGGCACAGAGTCCAACTCAAGACTCCTAAAAAAGAAGCGCTTCTCGGGAGGCAACCCGAGTTTGGTTTGCGTTTATTTTCCTTTTTGCTTTTTAGTTTTTGCATTTTATTCCTAGAAACATAGATCATATCATCTAACTCATTTTATTCATAATTAAATACTGAGTGTGGGGTCCCTAAAAATGAAGTGGTAATAATTTAGAATTTAGTTAATAGACGAACCTGGATATATATATATATATATATATATATATATATATATATATATATATATATATATAAATTGTCATACAGTATTAATGATGTGAATCATTGTGATTCACGACGTGAGTTCTAAATGAACCGGATAATATATCGATGCTACATATCAGCCCATTTTTTGTTAAACTAAATGGCCCAAGACTAGTCTATTTCTGATGAAAGAATGAATGGCCCAAAATTAAGCCGAGATAGGACTCACGACATGAATCCTTATGGATTCACGACGTGAACAGTAGCAATCACGGGACCACAGATTAAAGAATACATAATCCCTTTGACCAACTCATTCTTTATTCCCACGAAGTGAAAACGAAGACTGGTCCCCCATTTTTGCCTCGATTTCGGCCGACATACAATCCATTTTCGTTTTTGCTTACGTAATCTTTCAATCTAAGGAATGGGTCCCAGAAGAGAAGTTCCAACCAGGGTTTCAAGTTGCCACCCGTTTTACGTCTTTCCAATAAATATGTCATGGGATATATATACGCGTTCGAACAATCGGCTAGGATGGTTGTACAACCAGGAGATTGCTGTTGCACCCACTATTGAATGGGCACGTTTGAGGGAGGTCGGTCTTATGGATAGGCTGTCCCCATTTCTTACTAAATTTTTTATTGGAGATGGTTTTTCATTCACTTTCTCGGGATGGCTCAATCTTTTCCGTGTCCAAGAGTGGGTCTATAAGGAGTTGTGTGTGGAGTTTTTCGCAACAGTGAAATTCCATGAGAATGTCCAAGATCCACATTATCCGCAAGCACTGGTTTTTTGTCTCGGGGATATTGAGTATCGGGAGTGTAGCCTCATGGAATTTTCTATATATGATCACCAAGAGGCGATGAGTCCTAAATTTGGAATGTTTTTTAGGGTGGCAACTAGAGGTTATGCGGATGGTGTCACAGGATTTGATTTTTGGCATTCTATTCAATTCCGGAGTGTCCCCCTGTTGGGATTATTATGTTGCGTCATGGGCTCGGTCCTTAGCCCAGCTTTGATTTCCGGTATTGGGCCTGTCTAACCGTGCATGTTTTTTTATAGGGTTTAGTATTTAAGCTGCATGCATGCAGTCTTGGTAGTTAACGCTTTCATTATTTTTTTCATAGAGTTTTGTAAACCCTAGCTCGCCTCTACAGTGGAAGTTCTTCATCAAGCTCTGCTGAGGGGTGACTTTATTTGAATCATAAGCACATCATTGATTCCATTCTGTGTTCATATCATTATTGTGTTTGTGTTGTTTGATATTCATATTCTTAGCTGTGAAAGATCTAATCGATCTGAGATTTATTCTCATCAATTGGTATCAGAGCAGGAGACTGTGTAATTCATACACATTTCTTCTGTCGAAGAAGCTATTAGGGTTTTATTTCACATTGATTGATATTAATTGAGCCGCCATTTCATATTGACGTATCTCATTAATCGTCGATCTAACTCTAACGATTTATTACAAGTCTAATCTTAAACAGGTAATCGATCAAACATCATTGCGATGTCAATGGATGATTCTCAAACCAATCTAATCAACATCTCCAACAACATTGGTTCTACAACAAGGATTCCGATCTTGTATACTCAAGATTATGAAGTTTGGACGCATCACTTTAAAGATTATGTGATTGGATCGGAAGATAATGGGTACCTAATCTGGGAAGCTATCATTGTTGGCCCATTCGCTCACTCAAGCACCTCAAAGATTGTTAAAACTCAGAAGGAGTACAATCAGCTTGTGAATGATGTAAAGGGCATTCCTCAAGATGAGAAGGAAACGTTTCAATGCAACATTAAGGCCTTGAGGATGATTAGGTTTGCTTTGTAGTCAGATATGTTCCTTTTGGTGAGTTCTTGTGCTACTACTAAGGAGATATGGGACATATTAAAAGAATTGTATTCCACTGATGAAGATCTGGAACATTCAATTCAAACTCTTTTGCTTTCTGAATTTGGTGATTTCAGGCAGATGCCCGAAGAGAAACTGGTTCATGCTTTTGATCACTTTAATCATCTCTTAAGTAAGATGATAAAGCATGGGATCGAAAGGAAGGTTATTGAACAAAAGGTTACTTTCATGAACGATCTAAGACCCGAATGGATGGCTGCTGTATCCACTGTTAAAGCACATGAACAGTTCAAATCGTATTCTTTGGCGAAACTGGTGGGAATTTTGAAATCCCATGAAAGTGCATTGTCTAAGGAAATGAGTGTGGTTTCCAGTTTGGGTTCTTTAGCCCTTGTCTCTAAAGGAAAAAAGCTCTGTTGAAGAAGAAGAGGAATTGGATCTTGCCGATTACGATCTAACCGGTGAATATTATGCCATGATGGTATCCAATCCTAGAAAATTCATTAAAAGGAAATTCCCAGCCAACAAGAACAGAAATTGGCAAGGAAGTTACAGCGCTGAAAAGGTTAAGGAGGAACCGAAGATGGGGTCGAATTCTGAAGAGTCAAAGAAAGAAGTGAAAGTTGGTGGAGACTCAGGATTTGATTGCCATTACTGTGGAGGCAAGAACCATTTTGCAAAAGACTATATGCTGAAAAAGAAAGCAGAAAAGATATATGATGGCGATGAGGAAGCAAGCCTCCTGAGACGACTGGAGGAAATCAAGAAAAGAATGTCAGCTACTAACAATAAAACTATGAATGCTTTGATTGTACAGGATACCAGTGACCGTGATGAATTCTGTGACAACCCTATATTTTCCAAAAGCATTGTAAACACTTGAAAGCTAAATACAACGAAATTAACCTCGAAAATAAAGTGTTCAAGTATCTAAGTTGGGATGCATCAAATATTAGATATCATGCCAAGGTTTCCAAAAACATAAAGAACGCTCAAAACCGGGTTATATTAAAGAAATTATAACCACTCGTATATTTACGACATGACGTTAAAACATTATTTGATGTAAAAAGTAAAATCTCAATAAAATGCATTTTAGCCTTAAGTATCTAAATAAAAGTCGTAGATCTCGTTGAAAGGTGAGCGTGCATAAAAAGATCGCCCAAATTGGACCTCGTATGAAGAAGTTACGAATTTTCAAAGTTTCGTAACAGTAGTAGAGGGCTAAAAACTCAGATTGAAGATTGAGTGTTATTTAGCTATCGCCACCTAAACGGAAGTTGAAGATCTACACAGTAGTAATAAAACGATAAAAAGACAAACAAAAACCGACGTCGAATAAAGAACCTATGAATTTTTAACGAACTTTAGGAGGCCCGGCCTATTAAAGATATATCATTAAAAATAAAGACAAAACTAGCCGACGGAGTCTAAATGAAAGTTGTAGATCATAATCTCACCTACGCGTGGATATAAAGAACACGGAAAACGGAGCTCGTACGCGAAAGTTACGGAATTTAGAAGAGGACAGGCCGGATTACGCCCTGCGTTCTCTGGGAGTACGCCCCGCGTACTAGACCCAGAGTTGAGTCCCATCGGCCCGCCCCCTCTACGCTTAGCTAGCCAGGAGTCGTAAGCCATGACGCCATATTATGCCCAGCGTAACGAGGTACGCGCCGCGTACGTGAGTACGCCCCGCGTACTCCAAAATTACACCCCGCGTACTCCAAAATTACGCCCCGCGTACTCACTCCTCCAGCACTATAAATAGAGAGGTTGAGCTTCGAGTTTTGGCACACTTTCACAATTCCTCAGTCATTCTCCCAGCTCCAGAGACCATTCCCTCACCTCGGTTTCCGCACTCGAGCCCCCGACGAAGGATCTACGCTGCAGAGATTCCCGAGAACCCGAAGACGCAACTTTCCGCAGTCGAAGCTCTGCTCAACTCTAGCCTCTCTCTTCAAACTTAACGAGTGAGTTCATACCCCTACTTTTCAATTCTTTTCATGTTTTAGGGGGGAATACAAGTACATTACAAGTCAAAGTATCGTTTTTATAAACATCTTTATGTTTAGAGGGCTATTATATCACCAAGTTATTCTTACTAAATGGAAACATACTTTTGAGAAGCTATAATGAGCATAGCTAACAAGTTATTCATACATTTTACATATACATTTTGACAAATGAAATACTTTCAAATGAAGTAAAGTCTTTATCATCGTAAATCTGTTTATACCAAGTAATGTGAGACATTCAAACTTCAACGTACTCGTATGTACGCATTTCAAGTCCTGTATTATATACCATAATCTCTTGGAGAGAGAGCGTGATACTTGTGTATAGATCTATACGGGATTGACAACCCCGCACCTAAACTACTAGCTATAGTTAGACCGGCAGGTCTGGGGTGACAAATGTCATAACACTACAACACCTGAAGAATGTTGTTACAGGCCGTCAGTGTCAATAGTATGGTTATAAAACTCACATAAAAGTATAAAAACAAGTTTGATTTACGAGATTCATATATGCATTCAGTTTTCTACATCATTTTGGCACAAAGTTTATCGTTTTTATTCAAGTATGGAATATACTAATGAACTCCAACTCTGGAAACTTTTCAAACCATTCATAGAAAATATTCGATTTTCTGAAAACCTCGTTCATGGATTTACTACCAAAAAGGATATACTTTTCAATGCAAAACGCTTATGAACTCACCAACTTAATTGTTGACATTTTTTCAAAACCAATTGTATTTCTCAGGGAATCAGTAATACAGGTAACTACCCGCTTTTGGAAGAGGAACACTAAGGATGTTTTATTATTGAACATTTATCATCATATTGTAATATTCTTTTGCTAATATGTATAACGCAACAATATACGTTTTCATTATATATATATATATATGATGGTTGTGTTACTTTCTTTACAATATTCAACTGTTGTGATACTACGTGAAGTCATCCACCCCCGAATGTTTCCGCCATTCTGGTTTGGGGGTGTGACAGATTGGTATCCGAGCATTGTTTATAGTGAACTAAGTATATCGAACCACATACGATATACTAACTATAAATGCAAAGGGGACCAAAAACCCTCTGACGAAACATTTTCATGAACAAAATACTTTCTATTAAAGATATACATTTTTACAAGCATGCATTAATCTCGTATCATAACAAGTTTTACTAAAAAGTATTAAGGCAAGTTACGACACTACGATTGAGCCTTGGGGTATGTAATCAGGTCGAGAATAAATATAGCCTGATCAACTATATTTATCCTAGATTTGACCAACGTACGTCGAGGAATGGTCGTAGTGGACAACAAGCCAAGAACTTACCAAATACAAATTATTTTTAGTTTCGCCAAGTTGAAATATTATAGGAGTATTATTAAAAATAGTTGTACAATAAAAATTATAGTTAAAAATAGTAAGTCGTTAAATAGAAATTTCTTTTCTTATAAAGTTCTCATACATCTATCCTAGTACAGACAAATGGCCGGATTCCATTTACCAGGAGATCCCTACTACCCAAACCAAGGCAACGGCGGTTGGATAGAAGAAGACCCGGAGGAAGACCCAGAGGAAATCGAAGAAGAGGTCGAGGAAGAACCCGAAGGGGTTATCGAGGAAGAATTCGAAGTCGAAGTCGGAGAGGAATTCGAAGTCGACGAAGAGATAGAGGAGATTTCTAGCGGGACAGACTCCGAGTCGGAAGTGATCGACCCTCCCATCCCTCATCCTTCCGTAATCAGAGCATATCAACCGGGACCCATCCCCATCTGGGGAAGCCACCTCTACTACTGGATCCGCCAGCAAGGTGTACGCCCTCCTTTCGGCATGTGCCGAGATTTTTACAATGTCAGTGGGGGAGGCTCAGCTGATCGAGCACTTCCTGTCGTTGTGAATGCTATAGCTAACCAGAACTACCAGGCGGACCAACAAGCAGCCAGAGTTCGCGAGATCAATGCTGCTACCCAAGGTAACGCTGCTGACATCCGCCGTTTGGAAGGACTACATGAGAATACCCAAATCTACATGGGAACACTTCAGAACCAAATGATAACGGCTCTGGCAGAAATAAGAGAGATGAAGGAACAACAAGCAGATCTCGAGAGGCGACTGATAGGAGTCAAACGGTCGGATGCCGAATCTAGCTCCAAACGCCGCAAGTAGAACTTGTTCGAGCTCCAACAATTTTGTTATAGATTAGGATTTTGGATAAAAGTTTTTCCCTTATTTCCCTTATTTCCCTGTTGCATCTGTAATCGGAGACCTCTAGGAGGATCGAATTTTCCAAACAAAACATGTAATGTAACACACCTCAGGTGTGACCTATATGTATGAATATGAAGTATTTCTTATTTTATACCTCGAAAAAATTATGAGTTTTTAATTTTCTATGCCTACCTTGAAACCATAAACTAAAGTCAAAACAAATTACAAGATACAACTAACACGCGATTGTCAAAACATTAGAAACTTATAGTATTCATTCTTATTTTCTCTACCAGAACATGCCTCCTCGTAGATCAACACGCAGAAACTCAACTTCAACACCACCTCCACCACCTCCTCAAATTATGGACACCGTTATGTTCCAGACTGCTGTAACCGCTGCTGTAACTGCAGCAATGGCACAAATGAGCAACAACGGATCGGGGGGAGGAACAAACAGTTTTACAAATGGCCAAGGTCAAAGCCGTTCAGGGGTATGCACTTACAAAGACTTCACCAACGGAAAACCTATTCCCTTTTACGGGACTGGGGGAGTATTGGCTCTATCTCAATGGATAGAGAAAACAGAAGCTGTATTCGAAATCTGTGCATGTCCTGAAGAGAGCAAGGTAAAGTTTGATGCTTTTACCTTCGCTGAACGCGCCCTGACATGGTGGAACGGCCACGTCCAGACACTAACCCTGGTGGTGGCGAACTCCATGGGTTGGGAAAACCTGAAAAGAATGCTCCTTCGAGAATACTGCCCAAGAGGCGAGATTCAGAATCTTGAACAGGAACTGTGGAACCTTTCGATGGTAGGTTCGGACATAGCAGGTTACACCAACAGGTTCAGTGACTTAATAACACTTTGCCCAGGAATGTTAACCCTGGAAAGCCAAAAGGTCGAGAGATACATCTGGGGACTATCACCCCAACTTCGAGGAAGTGTGTTAGCTTCCAAACCCTTGACCTTCGCCAGCGCCAAGGAACTAGCGCAATCTATTGTTGATCATGGTGTCTGTCAAGGAGTCGCGACTATTATGGCTGAACCAACCAAAGGGAATAGCAACAACGAGATCAATGCCAACAACAACAACAAGAAGAAATTCTGGAACAAAAGGAAGGGGCAAACTTCGCAAGAACCTTCAAAGAAGCAAATGGTTGCGGTTCATGCTGCTACTACCCCCACCACAACTCCTGCTACCTCTACACCAACAAAGCCATATGCAGGAAATCTGCCCAAGTGCAGCAAGTGCAACTACCATCACCACGGTATTTGTCGCAAGATGCACTGCAAGAACTGTGACAGGAAAGGGCACACAACCCGTTTCTGTAAAGCACCGGCACGACCAATCACTCAAGTTTCTGGTACTGGAGTAAGCCAGGCGTGTTATGGGTGCGGAGAGACTGGACACTTCAGGAGAAATTGTCCCAAGGAAAGGAACGCTGGCGGTGTAGGGAGAGTGTTGGCAGTAGGACAGAATGAAGCAATAGCAGACCCCAGGGTGGTTACGGGTACGTTCCTACTCAACAACACTTATGCATGCATACTTTTTGACTGCGGTGCGGAGAGAAGTTTTGTGAGTCATAAATTCAAACACCTACTTAATCAAAAACCCCAACCACTCAATAAAATGTTCACTATAGAAATGGCAAACGGTAAAACAGAACACGCAAACGATTTATACGTAGGGTGCACACTAAATTTAAACGAGCGCTTGTTTCGAGTCGATCTTATGCCCATTTCCATAAGAAGTTTCGATGTCATCATCGGTATGGACTGGTTGAGCCTTCACCATGCCGATATCCTTTGCCACGAAAGGGCCGTTCGCCTAAATCTGCCAAACGGCGAAACTCTTGTCATTTATGGCGACAAACCTAGTTCAAATTTACAAATCATTTCCTGTATTAACGCACAAAAGTATCTTCGTAAGGAATATCATGCCTTTCTAGCCCACGTAGTAGACAAGAAACGAGAATCGAAAGACATTAAAGACATTCCGGAAGTCTGCAACTTCCCAGATATTTTCCCAGAAGATCTTCCAGGAATTCCACAAGAGCGCCAAGTTGAGTTCAGAATCGACTTGATCCCCGCAGCTACCCCTGTAGCAAAGTCGCCTTACCGTTTAGCCCCAGCCGAGATGCAGGAACTATCCAGTCAATTAAACGAGCTGCTGAGCAAGGGATTCATCAGACCGAGCTTCTCACCATGGGGAGCTCCAGTCCTATTCGTGAAAAAGAAGGACAGATCATTTCGCATGTGCATCGATTATCGGGAACTAAACAAACTGACGATCAAGAACCGATATCCCTTACCGCGCATAGACGATCTATTCGACCAACTACAGGGAGCAAGCTACTTCTCAAAGATCGATCTAAGATCTGGTTATCACCAACTGCGAGTACTGGAGGGAGACATCCCCAAAACGGCTTTCCGAACACGTTATGGTCACTACGAATTTGTGGTAATGCCCTTCGGATTGACGAATGCTCCAGCAGTGTTCATGGACTTGATGAACCGAGTATGTCGTCCCTTCCTGGATAAATTCGTGATCGTGTTCATAGATGATATACTCATCTATTCAAGAAGCCAGGAAGAACACAGCCAACATCTCCGCCAAGTACTAGAAACATTAAGGGCAGAGAAACTTTACGCAAAATTTTCCAAATGTGAATTCTGGATTCGGGAAGTGGATTTCCTAGGACATGTTGTAAGCAAAGAAGGAATACACGTGGACCCTTCCAAGATAAAGGCAATAGATAGTTGGACTACTCCAAGGACCCCTACGGAAATCTGGCAATTTTTGGGACTTGCCGGGTATTACCGAAGATTCATACCGAACTTTTCAAAGATTGCCAAGCCACTTACCACCCTAACCCAGAAAAATGTGACCTTCGACTGGGGAGAAAAACAAGACAGCGCATTTCAGGCACTAAAGCGAGCCTTATGTAGTGCGCCCATCCTAACCCTGCCAAAGGGAATGGAGGACTTCGTGGTCTATTGTGATGCATCAAACCAAGGACTTGGGTGTGTCTTAATGCAAAGAGGGAAGGTCATCGCCTACGCCTCAAGGCAACTAAAGACGCACGAAGTGAACTACACAACGCACGATCTTGAGCTAGGAGCAGTCGTCTTCGCTCTGAAAATATGGAGACACTATCTCTACGGCACAAAATGTACCATCTTCACTGATCATAAAAGCCTCCAACATATCCTCAATCAGAAGGAACTCAACATGAGACAGAGACGATGGGTAGAACTACTAAGTGATTATGAGTGCGAAATTCGATATCACCCTGGAAAGGCTAATGTAGTGGTTGATGCACTCAGTCGGAAGGAGTACTCAGGTCGCCGAGTGAAGTCCCTAACTATGACGATCCATTCACACCTGTTCACGCAAATCAAGGAAGCCCAAATAGAAGCCTTGAAATCCGAAAATGTGACAGGAGAAGCCCTAAGGGGAATGGATAAGAACCTTGAGACCAAGAGCAACGGAATGCGTTATTTCATGGATCGAATTTGGATACCGAAGTTTGGTGGATTCAGAGAAATCATTATGGACGAAGCCCATAAAACACGATACTCCATACATCCCGGCTCCGATAAGATGTATCTCGACCTCAAGAAGTTGTATTGGTGGCAAAACATGAAAGCCGAAATTGCTACCTACGTGAGCAAATGCCTGACATGTGCCAAAGTCAAGGTGGAATACCAAAAGCCTTCGGGTTTATTACAACAACCAGAAATACCCGAATGGAAGTGGGAGCGGATAACCATGGATTTCATAACAAAATTACCCAAAACAACAAGCGGACTCGACACCATTTGGGTAGTTGTCGACATGTTAACTAAGTCAGCGCATTTCCTACCGATCAAAGAGACGGATAAATTGGAGAAGTTAACAAGGACATACCTCAGAGAAATTGTACGACTGCATGGTGTGCCCATATTCATTATCTCGGACCGAGATAGTAGATTCACCTCAAGGTTCTGGCAGTCGCTACAAAAAGCTTTGGGGACAAGACTAGACATGAGTACCGCTTATCACCCACAAACCGACGGCCAGAGCGAAAGAACCATACAAACCCTAGAAGACATGCTGAGAGCTTGCGTAATCAATTTTGGCAAAGCATGGGACACACATCTACCCTTGGTCGAGTTCTCGTACAACAATAGCTACCACACCAGTATCAAAGCTGCCCCGTTCGAAGCCCTCTATGGCCGCAAATGCAGGTCACCTTTGTGCTGGGCCGAAGTGGGGGACACACAACTAGCAAAAGGACAAGCAACTGACAACACGCTCACTGGACCAGAAATCATAAGAGAAACTACGGAGAAGATTGTTCAAATCCGAGAACGTCTAAAAGCATCAAGGGATGGACAAAAGAGTTACGCAGATAAGAGACGAAAACCCTTGGAATTCCAGGTTGGAGACCATGTCCTACTCAAAGTCTCGCCTTGGAAAGGTTTAATATGCTTCGGAAAACGTGGAAAACTGAACCCTAGATACATCGGACCATTCGAGATCCTTGCCAGGATCGGTCCAGTAACTTACAAACTTAGACTACCTCAGGAGCTCCACAACGTACACCCTACCTTTCACATATCGAACCTAAAGAAGTGCTTATCCGACGAGACCCTTGTCGTCCCTCTAGACGAAATTGCAATAAATGAAAACCTCCAATTTGTGGAGGAACCGGTAGAGATCATGGATCGGGAAATCAAAAGGACTAAACAAAGCCGCATACCCATTGTAAAGGTCCGCTGGAACGCCAAGCGAGGACCTGAATACACCTGGGAACGTGAGGATCAGATGAAACAAAAGTACCCGCATCTTTTTCCTAAAACTATAAACTCTATCTTAGATTAAATTTCGGGACGAAATTCCCTTAACAGGGGGATGATGTGACAACCCTATATTTTCCAAAAGCATTGTAAACACTCGAAAGCTAAATACAACGAAATTAACCTCGAAAATAAAGTGTTCAAGTATCTAAGTTGGGATGCATCAAATATTAGATATCATGCCAAGGTTTCCAAAAACATAAAGAACGCTCAAAACCGGGTTCTTTAAAGAAATTATAACCACTCGTATATTTACGACATGACGTTAAAACATTATTTGACGTAAAAAGTAAAATCTCAATAAAATGCTTTTTAGCCTTAAGTATCTAAACAAAAGTCGTAGATCTCGTTGAAAGGTGAGCGTGCATAAAAAGATCGCCCAAATTGGACCTCGTATGAAGAAGTTACGAATTTTCAAAGTTTCGTAACAGTAGTAGAGGGCTAAAAACTCAGATTGAAGATTGAGTGTTATTTAGCTATCGCCACCTAAACGGAAGTTGAAGATCTCCACAGTAGTAATAAAACGATAAAAAGACAAACGAAAACCGACGTCGAATAAAGAACCTATGAATTTTTAACGAACTTTAGGAGGCCCGGCCTATTAAAGATATATCATTAAAAATAAAGTCAAAACTAGCCAACGGAGTCTAAATGAAAGTTGTAGAGCATAATCTCACCTACGCGTGGATATAAAGAACACGAAAAACGGAGCTCGTACGCGAAAGTTACGGAATTTAGAAGAGGACAGGCCGGATTACGCCCTGCGTTCTCTGGGAGTACGCCCCGCGTACTAGACCCAGAGTCGAGTCCCATCGGCCCGCCCCCTCTACGCTTAGCTAGCCAGGAGTCGTAAGCCATGACGCCATATTACGCCCAGCGTAACGAGGTACACGCCGCGTACTCCAAAATTACGCCCCGCGTACTCACTCCTCCAGCACTATAAATAGAGAGGTTGAGC
The DNA here is from genome assembly GCF_002870075.4 of Lactuca sativa. NCBI lineage: Eukaryota > Viridiplantae > Streptophyta > Magnoliopsida > Asterales > Asteraceae > Lactuca > Lactuca sativa. The sequence goes on from NC_056631.2 coordinate 116,472,647, forward strand.
TTCGAGTTTTGGCACACTTTCACAATTCCTCAGTCATTCTCCCAGCTCCAGAGACCATTCCCTCACCTCGGTTTCCGCACTCGAGCCCCCGACGAAGGATCTACGCTGCAGAGATTCCCGAGAACCCGAAGACGCAACTTTCCGCGGTCGAAGCTCTGCTCAACTCTAGCCTCTCTCTTCAAACTTAACGAGTGAGTTCATACCCCTACTTTTCAATTCTTTTCATGTTTTAGGGGGGAATACAAGTACATTACAAGTCAAAGTATCATTTTTATAAACATCTTTATGTTTAGAGGGCTATTATATCACCAAGTTATTCTTACTAAATGGAAACATACTTTTGAGAAGCTATAATGAGCATAGCTAACAAGTTATTCATACATTTTACATATACATTTTGACAAATGAAATACTTTCAAATGAAGTAAAGTCTTTATCATCGTAAATCTGTTTATACCAAGTAATGTGAGACATTCAAACTTCAACGTACTCGTATGTACGCATTTCAAGTCCTGTATTATATACCATAATCTCTTGGAGAGAGAGCGTGATACTTGTGTATAGATCTATACGGGATTGACAACCCCGCACCTAAACTACTAGCTATAGTTAGACCGGCAGGTCTGGGGTGACAAATGTCATAACACTACAACACCTGAAGAATGTTGTTACAGGCCGTCAGTGTCAATAGTATGGTTATAAAACTCACATAAAAGTATAAAAACAAGTTTGATTTACGAGATTCATATATGCATTCAGTTTTCTACATCATTTTGGCACAAAGTTTATCGTTTTTATTCAAGTATGGAATATACTAATGAACTCTAACTCTGGAAACTTTTCAAACCATTCATAGAAAATATTCGATTTTCTGAAAACCTCGTTCATGGATTTACTACCAAAAAGGATATACTTTTCAATGCAAAACGCTTATGAACTCACCAACTTAATTGTTGACATTTTTTCAAAACCACTTGTATTTCTCAGGGAATCAGTAATACAGGTAACTACCCGCTTTTGGAAGAGGAACACTAAGGATGTTTTATTATTGAACATTTATCATCATATTGTAATATTCTTTTGCTAATATGTATAACACAACAATATACGTTTTCATTATATATATGATGGTTGTGTTACTTTCTTTACAATATTCAACTGTTGTGATACTACGTGAAGTCATCCACCCCTGAATGTTTCCGCCATTCTGGTTTGGGGGTGTGACAAATTCGATGGTGTGGAAGTATGGTCCACAAATTCATAGGATGAAGAAGTCAGAAAACCCACTCATGGGAAGGCGATGCTGGTGAAAGAAGAACCTGTTACAGGAAGGTGTTTAATGGTGAACGAAGGTGTGTCTCAAATGAGAGGATATACAACCGATGGTGGGATAGAAGGTGAGAAGGAGCGAGAGGACAGGTGTTTTGTTGCTAAACATATTAGTGCACAGATCAACGAATGTGATGTGTTGATCAAGAAGGTACAAAATATACTTGTTACTAACTATGAAAAGGAATTAAATAACTTAAAATCCAAATTTTCAAGCATAAGTAGAAGTCTCACCCAAATCCATGTCACAAATTCTTACCTAACTGATCAAATTACCAAGATATCGTCGAAGAGTGAGGAAAGGAGGATGTGGATTGAGCAGAAGGAGAAAGAGTTGATTAGGTCTAAGGATGATTCGATTTATTTGCAAAGAGACAATCTTAAACTTTTAAAACAACGAAATGTCTTCTGTTTGATTGCTAAAAGACTATATTTTAATATCACTCAGTTGCATCTTGATTGTGAAATAGGAAAGAAGATACATCGCATGATTTTACCCTTTCTTGAGTTAAATGAGGATGAAATTGATGCTGAAGCCTACAACTATGAAATCTTTGTATCTTCTAACGAGGTATCTCTTGCATATAAAATTGGTCTTGATAAAACTGAATCCTACATAAAGTCCAAAGACCACAAGGACATGCTCAAAAATCTGTTAGATGAGAATGATAAATTGAAGCTAAGAACCGAAACTGTACAAAAATTCGACTCATTGAATGCCAAATTAAGTTCAAAAAATAAAATTGATGCTGAAAATGCATCTGAACTTAATGAGGATGACGATCTGAGTGAAATCTCTGTAGAAGATTTGGTGGACTGTTCATAACTTGTCAAGAGCGAACCTGAAACACATAAAAATTTGATTTCTGAAAATTCTGTTGAGTTCGCTCGCTCGTCAACAGACAAGACCAAAACTCTCAAAGCCAAAGTTGTTGTGTATCAAAAGGTACAAACCACTCCAAATCAAGTCTACACTGTCCCGGGAGTCACTCCACAACAAACCACATAACTGACAGCTATGGTGGAAGAAGATAATGCAGCCGGATGTGACAAATTCTTCTGGTCAGCACCAATAGACAACGTTGATGAGACGAAAGGTCTATCTTAGAAGACCTCATGGAGAGTGAAAGGTAGATACGTGCCGGAACCACTAAATGAGCCTGCAAGATACGATGTGCCAAGCACAAGTGACACCAAAACATCAGTGGGCGAATCGGTGCAAGCTAGCAGTGAAACATACTCAACAAAGAGCGACAACCATGGTCCTGCTTCAAAGAAAAAGGCTAACATCCACAGAAATCCAAAAGAGGTGGATGATCGAAAACACCAACGAAATCTGAGATACAAGAAGAATCTCTCAGAAAGAAAACAGTTTTGGAGATCGCAAAATCCTCACTATGTAAGGATCGAAAGGAAGCACAAGTCTCAAGAGGAATCAAGGAACTGAAAGGGTAGTTTCGGTCCCACACCTGAAAGGAACCGAAAGGAGAGTTTTGGTCCTCAGAACAACATCAATCGAAAGGAGAGTTTCGGTCCTCAGAACAACATCAACCAAAAGGATATTTTCGGTCCCTCGACTGAAAGGAACCGAAAGGGTAATTTCGGTCCCTCAACCGAAAGGAACCGAAAGGAGAGTTTCGGTCCTCGGAACAACTTCAACCGAAAAATTAGTTTCAGCTCTCCACCCAATAGCAACCGAAACAGCGGTTTCGGTCCGCAGCCATACAAGTTCAATCATACGAACAGAAGACCCAACGTCACTTCCAAACCCAACTTTTCTAATTCTAATTATGACTCCTCAAAAGATTTAAAGGGAAAAGGAAAGCTCTATCCAGAAGATGACAGAAGTCCAAAAGAGACACGAAAGAATGCTGACGTAAAAATCTTAAAACCTACATCCAATGAACCTAAACCAACCAAAATTAAAGTTTTCACTATAAAAAGAAAAGATGAAACAACTTTAGTTAAACGTACTTATTCGGTTGATATCTCTCTTACTATTCCCTGTCCTGTAGAAGGCTCACAAGGACCCAAGAAACTTTGGGTTCCTAAATCTGCTTAATATTTTGCATGTAATTAGTGACAAGCAGTTTGACGAAGAATGGTATAGCGACAGTGGCTGCTCACGTCACATGACAAGAAGGAAGGAAGAACTGAGGGAGTTTCGGTCTCTCAAGGATGGTGGTATTGTGAAGTATGGCAACAACTCATTTGGCACTATCAAAGGCTATGGAATGATCACTAATGGGGATTTCTCTATAAGAAAAGTGGCTTATGTTGAAGGGATCCAACACAACCTTATTAGCGTATCACAGCTGGTAGTTGGCATTGGATTGAAGGTATCATTTGATGATGAAGGCTCAGAAATTGTCGAGAAGAAGTCAAATAATGTTCTGCTGAAATCTAAGCGAAAAGGGGAAATGTATCCTTTGAACCTCAACCCAATTCGAGGTAAACCAACAGTTTGCTTACTCACGAAGGCTCACTTAGATGAAAGCTAGTTATGGCATCGAAGACTCTCTCATCTGAATTTCAAGGATATCAACAAGCTGGTTTTAGGTGATCATGTTCGAGGTCTTCCAGTTCTCAAATTTGACAAAGAACATCTTTGTGCAGCCTGTGAAATGGGAAATCAAAGTAGGCAAAGTCATCCTTCTATTATCAACACAAAGGTGATAAAACCGTTGGAGCTGTTACATATTGATCTGTGTGGTCCCTCGTCCATTCAAAGCATTGGTGGAAACGAGTACATTTTGGTTATAGTGGACGATTTCTCTCGATTCACATGGGTATTCTTGTTGAAGCAGAAATCTGAAGCTACTCCAAAGCTTAAGCTGTTCATAAAATAGGTAGAAATTCAATTAAGGAAAGTTGTTCGCAATGTTAGGAGTGACAATGGCTTGGAACTTAAAAACAAAGATTTTGAAGACTTTCTTGCTGAGAAGGGAACGACTCATAATTTCACAGTAGAATGGTATCGTTGAAAGGAGAAACCGATCTTTGTGTGAAGCAGCTCGAACGATGTTATGCTTCGCATCCTTGCCTTTGTATTTCTGGGTTGATGCAATTGCTGATGCTTGTTATACTCAGAACAGATCATATCTAAACAAGCAATTCTCCATCACTCCTTACGAGATCTTGAACAATCGTAAACCGAATGTGAAATTCTTTCATGTGTTCAGTTCAAGATGCTTCGTCTTCAACTCTAGATAGAATCGAAAAAAGTTTGATGCTAAGGATGATGAAGGAATATTCTTAGGTTACTCCCTGAATTCTAAGGCATATAGAGTGCTGAATAAGCGCTCTAAGAATATTGAAGAAACGTACTATGTCACTTTTGACGATATGTTAAGAAGATGAAGTCCACAGGAGGTGCTACGCAAGAAATCTTTCAAAAGAATGGTCAAGTTACTGCTTCTATTTCAAATATTTTCGAGCAATATTTGCTAATTATTGATGAGCCTCCAAAAGCAATTCATTCTGAGTCAACGGCGAAAGACAATAAGGTTGATATTCTAAAACAAATCATCGATGATGTTGCTCAAAAGATGGCTGATGATCAACCCAAAGAAATCGAGAGGCAAGAAGCAAGCAAACCTTTGAATGAACATCCTAATATCCAGGGGGAGGGTCTATCTCTTCAAAACGATCAAGGTTCATCGTTCCAGAGGGAGAGTCTATCGTCACAATCTTCAAGCTCCTCTGAGAATCTAATCGAAGGAGGTAATACCAATCCAGATTCTGAACAGGCATCATCCTTCGAGGGGAAGAACACCAATGTCAATGATGATGACATTCTGTCAGAATTGGAAGAAGAAATCAATGTAGAATTGGATCCCACCTGTGATCCAAATTACCCACCGCTTATCTAATGGACCAAAGTTCATCCTCAGAGTCAAATTCTTGGGGCATCTTCAGAAAAGGTGTTAACTCAATCTCAAATCAAAGAGAAACAAGCTGCACTCTTTTTACAAGTAGAGTTTTGCATGTTCAACTCCTTTGTTTCCAAAGTTGAACTGAATACCGTTAATTCTGCACTTGATCGTTCAGACTGGGTTCAATCCATGTAAGATGAGTTAAATGAGTTTGAAAGAAACAAAGTATGGCGACTTATTCCAACTCCAAAGGATGCTTTGGTTGCCGGTTTGAAATGGGTATTCAGAAACAAAATGGATAAAGAGGGGAATGTCATTCGTAACAAAGCTCGGTTGGTTGTCAAAGGCTACTATCAGGAAGAAGGCCTCGATTATGAAGAGACCTTCGCTCCTATTGCAAGATTAGAGTCTGTTCGTATGTTTCTTGCCTATGCTGCATACACGAACTTTGAAGTCTATCAGATGGACGTCAAATGTGCCTTTCTCAATGGAGAACTTGAAGAGACTGTGTATGTTAAGCAACCGCCAGGTTTCATGAATGAGAAGTATATATATCATTGTTACATACCTGACAAAGCGGTATATGGCCTAAAACAGGCTCCCAGAGCATGGTATGAAACTCTAACTCGATTCTTAAAAATGTCTAAATTCAAACAAGGTTCGGTTGACCCAACCTTCTTTCGTAGGAGAGAAGGTAACCACCTTATGATAGTCCAAATTTATGTTGATGACATTATCTTTGGCTCCACGAATCCCAGCTTAACAACTGAATTCAGGAAGTTGATGGAAACTAAATTTGAGATGAGCTCAATGGGTCCAATTAACTTTTTCCTTAGCTTAAACATTAGACAGGGACCCGAAGGCATTTTTATTAATCTGGAGGCATACACCAAGACTCTATTGACTAAGTTTGGTATGATGGGAGACTCCAAAGTAAAAGTGCCAATGGCTTTTGGGACAAAGCTTTCATCCTCATTGGAAAAGCCAGCTGCTGATATGACACTCTATCGTCAAATGATTGGGTCTCTGATGTATCTCACAGCCAGTAAACCTGACATCATGTTTTCAGTCTGTTACTATGCCAAATTCCAAGCTAACCCCCGCGAACCTCATCTACAAGCCGTGAAAAACATCTTTCGCTATCTGAAGTGAACCTCTTCTCTCGGTCTGTGGTATCCAGCCAACTCAGGATTCTCTGTTCAAGCGTTCTTAGACGCTGACTTAGGTGGTTGTGGATTAGATCGTAAAAGCACCATTGGAGGATGCCAATTCCTAGATGGTAAATTGGTTAGCTGGCAATCGAAGAAACAAACTTGTGTCTCTCTCTCCACTGCAGAAGCTGAATACATTGTTGCAACATCATGCACATCTCAAGTGGTATGGATACAAAGTCAGCTTAGGGATTACGGGCTAAACATGAAGAAAATCCCACTATATTGCGACTCTAAAAGTGCAATTAGGATTTGTCACAACCCAGTGCAACACTCAAAGACTAAACATATAGCACTAAGGTGTCACTTTATCAAAGATCACGTCGAAGATGGCAACATGGAAATTTATTTCTTCAGGACAACGGATCAACTGGCAGATATATTCACTAAGGCTTTACCAGAAGCGAGCTTCAACAAGATTCTACAAGGCCTAGGAATGATGGAAGCAGAATCCGTACCAAAATCGTCTTCGCTTCAATAATGGTAACAAGCAAAATAGAGCGAACCGAAATGAACCGAACATTCGGTCTATTTCGGGTTCAGTCCTTCTGTACTCGTTCGCTTCTTTTTCTTCTCAAGGAATTTTGATGGTATTACCATGTACATTCTTTTCAATACTTCTTTTTATATTTATAAAATTCAAAAATATTTTTCCTTTTTGTTCAATTAAATATTTTTCACAAAATACAAAATATTTTTCACAAAACAGAAAAATATTTTTCGTTTTAATCAAATTTTTTTAAGTGTTATTCTCAATGATGAAGATCCACAAGGTATGGTTTCTTTTCTACACGCTGTCTACACGTCCCTAGAAGCATGCTTTTGTATGTTGACTAAAGCCTCAAAAGATTTTTAGTGAAGCCTTAATAACATGATATATACAAATCATGTTTTCCCAAACCAGGCTGCAATATTCACTCTAATCATGAGCTACCTTACTCTACTCACATTGAGTTTAGAGTTTTCTGCTTAGTTCTTCTTTCATAGCAGAGGTACATCTGTTTCTTATACCACCTCCATCATTTTTCTCCGTGATACTTCGTTTCATCAATATAACCCTTGAGACTCTCAGCATTTACCACTGAGGTTTATGGTCATACAAAATCTGTGTAAATGATCTTAGTTTCGTGCCACTATGTACTAAGTGAAACCCACAATTCAACACCAATAATGAATTGACGGTGAATTATCATATTCAAGATCTTACTTGTTACCTACTGGAATCTCCTTTTATTTTTTAGTGATTTTTTATGAATTTGTCTAAAACCAAGGCTTTTCTTCCCCTAAAGATCCACTTTAATTTTGTTTTTGAGATTTATATATTTTCTTTTGTCACTATAAAATATATTCTACCAACTTGTTCAACAGATCACATTGATCTCAGAAGTTCTTCATTCAGTTTCGGTCTTATGTTAAGTATCGAAATCATGAATTGAAGCGAAAGCCACCCATTATAAGCTTTAATTTAAAAAAAGATGCCTTTCAATACTTCTTAACAAGTTATTGATTGTTATTTAATGGGAAACCAAACAAGCACTTTAATGTCTCTCTTGACTTTGAAGGAAGCGATTCGTGCCCAAAATTAGTCTCTCTATGTCTTTTTAAGACATCACAAATTATCACAAAAAGTTTGCTTTATTTCTTTATCTTTTACACCCTATGCACGAAATTTTTTAATTTTCCACAATCTGGTTCTTTTAATGTTGTTCAATAAAGCATAACAAACAATGACGATTCAAATAGATTATGGGGTGACGAATGGAATAAAGTGAACGCTGACTCAGCGGTTATCCAATCATTTTGTTGATTTGAAAAGGCGATTTTTATGGGATGGGGTGCAAAAAGGAAATGTCCTTTCTGTTTCATGCGTCATCATCGGGTATGACAACTGCTCATCCGTCAAGTCAGGCGCTATTTTTGAAATACTCCAAGATATCAGCATGATTTTTCTCTCTCCTCCTGTACGTATAAAAGGTTTTGGCATGCTGATCTTTATTCTTTTATCACTCACCACAATCTTTCAAAGAACAAAGGCGATTTATCTCACTGTTCATCATCTTCACCAAGATTCTACGATGGCAGATTCTTCTTCAGTTCATGATACCTCTGTTCGCCAACCCCTTCTCACCATCAAACCTCAACAAAACCTGATCATCGATCTTACTCCCTTCCTCTATGAACCCTACATGCTCTATGTCGTCAAGTGCCTCAAATACTCGCCTCTCGTCGAAGCTCTAACCAAAGTTGAAGTCGTTCCCATGTCGTGCCTTTCACTCATCTACTCCACTGCCTATTACGACAAAACTGCTGAAAGGATTCACTTTGAAGTCCACAACGAGAAGACATCTATCTCCAAGCACCGCTTCTGCGCCCTAATTGGTCTTTCTCAAGAACAAACCCTGGTAAACCCTGAATCCATCACTACTGGTCAACTATTCTCTATGTTTTTATCAAATGGGGTATACTGAAACCCTCACCACCATTACCAAGTTCAAGAAGTCCTGCCTTCCTCCTCAATGGAATGGCCTTTTCACTATGATGTTCAAAGGACTCTCTGAGCGAAGCGCCGGCTCCGATGGGGCAAGCAAGTCTTTTATGATTGTGCTTTATGGTCTTTACCATGGGATAGATTTGGATTATGGAACCATTATTTGGCAACAACTGGTTCAAAGCTTGGTCTCTTCGTCCAGACACTCAGAGATCTCCTATGGGCGATATTGGTCTATAATCACTAAGTGGGCAATGGATCGTCTTCACGTTCCAATCATGGCGGATTCTCTTCTCTCCTCCATCGCCACTTTTCACACAACCAAGATCATCGTCACAGATCCCACCAAGTACTCCTTCATTGGATCCGTTCCTGAAACCATGCTCGCTTGTGTCTCTGCAGCGAGTAATGTTCTGCAACAATACAGAAAGATTTCGTCTTCGGGTCCAAGGGAGCTTACGCCAGCCATGGTTCGCTCTATTGAAGAGGCTGACAAGCCAGCGAAAAGGGAAAAGAAAACTGACACCCAGAAAGAGACGCATGTTTCCAAACCGACCAAGGGGCAAACCCCTAAGAAGCGAAAGTCTGACAAGGCTGCTCCATCACAACCTCCACCAAAGAAGCAGAAGAAGCCCGCTAGGAAGCTTATACTCCAATCTTCCAGTGATTCAGACTCCGAGTATGTTCCTCCCAAACATAAGTCTGCTCCTCCTTTAGACTCTGAAAGCGAAAGCTCTGAAGCTGAGGCTTCGGGTCGTGGAGATACCCCGCCTCGACCACCTACCCCAGAAATTCTGGTTTGCTCTCAACCTCCTTCTCCTCCACCTGTTACCATCCCAGTATCTATCCCTCCAATTTTCCCTATCCCCACCACTCAACCATCCATCACTATTCCCATCCCGACTCCTATATTAACAGACACTACCACCACTACCACTACCACAGGGGCTCATTCTACAGCTGCCACTCCGCCCGTTACAACCAAAACACCAGTAATGACCGAACCTCCAACAACTACTAAACCCTTATCTCCTACTACATCTACTGATACCACCCCAGTTCTAGGCGGTGATGACTTGGAATTTGATTCCACTTATTTTAGTCCTTACTGCGTACAAAGTGATGAAGATGATGATGAGCCTGTTACCAAGCGTCATCTGAAAGCAGTAAACGACAAACTCGATCAACTGCTTTCCTCCTCTTTCTCTGGGGCTTACTCTAAAGCTGCTTTAAAGGATTTGTTCTCATCTGTCGTTCAAGAACACAACGCCTCACTTTCTGCTACAGCTAAGGCTATTGACGCCTCCACTTCCCAATTTCAGAAAGCCTCCCTCGCTGTTGAGGCTTCCACCAAGGAGTGCAAGGAAGTGACCACAAAAGTCGATAAACTAATTTCTGAGGCTCACTTATTTCAAGTCTCTTTGCAAGCGGCTGCTCAGAAGAATTCTCAAACAGTTAATGCTTCGGTGGACAATCTTCAACGTTCTCTTCAAACTGAACGGTCCAACCTTGAAGCCACACGCCAAGCGATCGAAGCTACCAATGAAACTATGCATGCTAATATCAATGAGCGCTTGACGCAACTGGAGGCAGAGTTAGCTGTAGAGAATCGTAGCATGGACTAGCATGACAGAAGAACCTCTTAGCTGAAGATGCAGAATCTCAAGCTTCGTACTGCCACTGCTGAGCTCCATGATGTCAAATATGAGAGAGAGGTTATACGTAGTTCTGCAGGCTATGTTCACTCTATTTTACTTCATCTCCTTGAATCCAATGATCCCATCATCACCATTACTATCCGACGACACTTGGATGACAAACTCAGGCCAGCCTTGGACATCCTTAGTTGTATTGAGGGTGTTCCAGTGACTGGTGTCCAACCGAAACAAGGGGGAGAGAAGGCAAAAACTCAACCTCCTCCTGTACCGAAACCATCTACTAAACCGAAGGGTAATGAAGCTTCGGTCAATAATAAAGACAAGAAGAAGAAGAAGATTGGGGAGGATAACACTGATAATGAAGATGATGTCTATGTTGAGAATTCCGAAAAGCCATTTCAGAAGACAAAATCTTCTGATAAAGAGCTAGCAGAAAAGTTCAAGAAACAACAGGTTGAGCTTGAGCAAAAGCAAAAGGAGAAGGAGCTCCTAGAAAAGAAGAAGTCCATTTTTCCTGACTGGACTCTAGATTCACTTCAAAGGTGTGCCATTAATGAGCCAAGCACACATTGGCTTGAGCCTGTTATGTCATTTGGGCTTGATAACTCCAAGGATGCATAGTGTGACTACCCAAAATTCTCCATCCAGTTCAGTCTAACACTTCATTAAAAGTCAAACTCAGTGCTGTTATCTTTGAGCACAATTAGGAGTTTATTTGAGTGTTCTGAGCCTTGTACACTTAAGGGATAAGTGTCGGGGTTTATCGGCTGAAGTTATAGCTCAAAGAAATGAACTCAAACACCCCTGCAAGGAGATCACGACAAACATATAGGAGTTTGCGGCCGTAAACTCCATGTGGGCCATAAACTCTTGCTTATAAGATGATATGTTGGTCATTTGTTCATTCCTTCCTTCCCTTTGGCTGAAATCCTCTCAAGTATCATCCTGATCTTCGTCCCCGATCTTCAAATCTCGTAAGCTTATTGTCTTAACTAGTTGATATCTTGCATGAACTAGTAATCTTACATGATTTCATCCGTGAAATCATTCCATTTTGTAGATCTTCAAGTTCCACCATAAACACCAAGAACACACACTAGTGTTCTTGGCCAAAAACGACCATTCAAGCTCCTAGATCGTAAGTACTCTTGTTCTAACTCATTATACACTAGGCTTAACATGTTTAGGGCTTAGAAGACATAAGGAATCATAGGATTCAGGGAGTTTACGGCCAAGACATGTTCTTGGGCCGTAAACCCCTTTTATGGGTGTTTTGATGCCCTTAACACCTTAGTAAGCCTTGGATATTAGCATAAAACCTTACACCATTGAACTAGGGACTTCAATACACGATTTGGTACTTCATACCATGAGTTTACGGCCGTAAAATCATGGGGAAATGGTCCCAGGGCCGCAAACACCATACAAGGCTATTCTTGGACCTTAAACCCACCCAACCTCTTGTTTAAGCCTTGGAACACTTAACCACTTAATTCATTATAGCTTTGAGCCTCATTTAGAGACCCAATTGAGAGTTTACGGCCAGGAGTAAACTCCCCTGGGCCGTAAACTCCAACAAGTATGGTCTTTGGACCATAAACTCCCGTATAAGGCCTTGCACTCCTTTGTTGCAACCCGATAGCCTCCTAACACTTTGACCAAAGTGTTTTCCTCACAGTAGGATGTTTATACATGTTTAATTAGTGTTATAATCACTAATTATATATATATATATATATATATATATATATATATATATATATATACATATGTCTTCATATGTTATTAGGATCATTGTGTGTCTAAGTCTTCACTTGGCACCAAGCACTATCCGACACTTCCATCCGATCCGCTCACTGCAGGTGAGTTCGTACCCCTTAATTAACCTTTTAAATGTTTTGTAAATATTTTTAAATGATTTATGGGGGGGGGGGGGAATACAAGTTGAATCATGCTAGTTATTAGATCAATCACATGTGATTAATAACTAACATGCAAATGGATTTACTATACGTTAACTATTTTACCAAACAGATTTTTTCAAATGATTTTCTTAAACGATTTTATATGTTTAAAACTTTTTATCAAACTGTGTTACATTCTGTAAGTTTCCTTTCAAACTCTGTTACAAATGTGTTTTCAAACAAAGGTTTTCCTTATACTTAAACTGTTTTATCAAACAAAATATTTTCAAATCTTTTCATAAACTGACATCAAGTCATCGTTTCTTAGTATTAAATCTTTCAAGGGTGTTACAAAACTTCTTTTGTGCTTTTATATTGTAAAATGCATGCCTTAATGTCTATAGTTATATAAATAATGTTTAAAGGACTTAGGACAGTCAGCTCGTTTTATTTCCTTTTCCTCGTTGGGATGTGGCCTTAGGGCATCGGTTGCTCGTCCGAATGTCGTCTAAATATTAATTATATATATCATGTATACATATATAGGTATAAAGGTTCCATTAGTCAGTTCAGTACCTTTCGGTAGCGAAGGTATACTTCCGGATATACTCGTACATTACTAGTAACTATAATAGGTATAGTTAGGAGATACTACTTATAATTCCAAGTACAAGGAATCACACAAGAGTCAGTTCATTCATGAGTCTATACTAATACATTACGTGTTACATGAATACGTTTACATAGATATGCTTACATGAGTACGTTTACATAGATACGCTTACACGTGTACGTTTACATAGATACGCTTACATGGATACGCTTACACGCGTACGTTGACATAGATACGCTTACATAGATACGCTTACATAGATACGCTTACATGAATATGTTGACATAGATACGCTTACATAGATATGCTTACATGAGTAGGTTTACATAGATACGCTTACATGGATACGTTTACATGAGTACGTTGACATAGATACGCTTACATGAACACGTTTACATTAATACGTTTAATAGATGCTATTACATAAAATCTGTTACAGACGTTTCGGGATTTACCACTCCACACCCAAAACTGTTAGCTACAGTAGGGAAAAGGAGCATCGACAGGTGTCCGAGGTTGTACTTTTCGGTGAGTTTCCACGCCGTGAATATCCTAGTACAAAAGGATACATTCTTTTAGTTATTATATTATTTTCCTTCCTTTATTTTGTGACACATTCACATGAATGACGAGATAGGATATAATTGATATAGATAAACTATTTTCCTTATTACCGTTATATTGTGACTCATACACTTAAACGACGAGGTAGGCTATAGTTTTATACTAATAGTTTAAACAGGGAAAAACCGTCACATTTACAATGATAGTTACTTACAAAATAGTCGGGTCTTGGTAGAAGACTACTTGTATACTAATAGGAATTATGGGATTTTCTAGGGTTTTCAAACCTTTACGATTACTTACAAACATTTTCATACTTATACAAACTTTTCTCCAAATGTCCAAAGTCTTTACTTTACAGTTTTACAAATCAAGGACACACTAATACTTATGAATTCACCAGCTTTATTGCTGATACTCGATTTCAAAATAACTTCTATTCTCAGGTCACAAATAGACAGGTACGACGACCAGGTTTTGTGAAGGCGGAGCAGTCAAGACTTGTCTTTTATTTTGATCATTCATTATGTTGTTTACGCTATGAAAGAGCACATTTGTAATTAAAATTATACTATTAATACAATGGATGATGTTGTTGCTTGTTTACTACTTTGCATTGTTGTGATACATTACATGACATCCTCCGCCCCAAAACGTTTCCACCGTTCTCGGTTTTGGGGTGTGACAGATTGGTATCAGAGCATTATTTATAGTGAACTAAATATATCAACCCCTAAAAGATATACTAACTATAAATACAATGGGATTAAAAATACTTTGACCAAGAGTATATACTTTTAAATAATAAAATATTTGACTAAGTATACGTGCCTACATTCATACTAAAATCCGTGTCACAATGACAAGAACAAAAGTATTACGATTCGTTAATATCATAGGTAAGCTCAGGGATGTATGGTTAGTCTTGGGAGTGGCATAGCCTGATCAACTATTCTGGTTCGAGGAGTGTGACAACCGTCAAAATTCGAGTCAGTTCTCGATTTGACTAGACTTAGTTGCACATAAAGGCACTACACATATTAGACTTAGTAACTAGAAGCTAAGTTATAACATGCGACAATTGTCAATTTAGGTCATTCTCGGACTCATGCATCTTTATAAAAACCATTCATGCACAACATGCCATGGCCTAGTAGTATAAATTAGGTCAAAATCTTGCATAAACTAGGATCCAACTAAGATCTAGGACTAATATACTTGACACTTACGATTCTAGTAAGGTGCTTAACTACAAGAGGAAATGCCAATGCTATAATTAGAATGAAACTTCAAACTTTGTTACAATTGAAAAAGGGTATAAAAACCTAAAAATAAATTAAAGTATTCTAATTATGCTTCAATATGATGGTGAATATTAAACAATATTCCAAAAACACAAAAGAGCCAAAAATACAAATTTATAAACCTTAAAGCTTAAAGACTTTATAAAATTTGGCTATAAACTTCCTAATATCAAATTTTTATTAATCAAATTATGGATTATACCAATGAAATAGAAATTTAAATTATCATGCATTAATCATAATTTATTAGTTAAAAACCAGATTTTTAAATAAATCAAAAATTGCTTAAAGAATCACTTTTATAAAAATTAGATTTTTATAAAAATTAAGGAGAGATTTTTTTATAAAATTTGAATTGAGGAGAGAGGAGGCTTTAATGCCTCAAAAATCCGGCCACTCTCCCCTCTGCCCATGCTCTCTCTTCCCAAAACTCAATCATTAAGTCTTATCCTTCACTCTTCCACTTCTCTCTTCACTCTCTCTCACACTCCACCCTCCTAACACACAAACTCTCTTCCTCTCTCTCTCTCTAACTCACGAAAATCCTCCATTCTCTGCCATAATTTCGAGATTAAGGAGACCTTGAATTGTTCTTGCTTCTCTCAAGATCAAAACCAAGGTAAACAACACAATCCTCCCTCATGGTTTCATGATTTTACTTCCTCTTCTTCATGGTTTTCTCTACTCTTCGGATTCTATGCCCTTCCATGGCTATAAATCCTTACTTTTCCCTTGTGGTTTGTAGATTCTCACCATAACACAATGCATGTGTTTGAGATGGTAAAAATCCGGGATCAAACCCATGCAAGGAGTGAAAAAGATGCACATGTGTTCATGTGACTTCAAAACTGAGTATTACATCTTCTTCTCCATTTCTTTTGTGTTCTTGCATGACCAAAATCATTTAAACCATTTCTAGTACATCTTGGATACTCATTCACTCCATGCATGTGCTACAAATCGGACCTTAACAGAAGCATGCATGTTGTTCTTGTCAAAATGCCCTAAGAATGCACTCAAAGCAAACATGCAATCTGCCAGATTACATTGTTCAGCTTTGAACGGCTATAACTCGGTCATTACTTAACCAAACCCTGATATTATTTTTGTATTGGATAGGCCCACGAGTTAACTTTCAAACCCAACTGGTCTCACTGTAAAATATTAAATATCGGATTTTTGGTAATTTTTACAAAATGGTTGCGCAAACAGCTCTTTTTCTGTGATCACCATTTTTGCTTTGCGTGATCAATGGCCTTAAACCCAACCATAAAACCGGGGAAAAATAATTTAGAAACTTAACATATCCAGTGAATGATGGCTGAAATTTCATGGCTTAAAACCTCACTGAATGGGCTAAAAACTCAAATTCATGAACTTCAGCCACCTTTACATCTCATGCACCAATATATGCAACATTTCTTAACTTGTTTGGGTTCAATACCCCTATTTCCCTTCTGAATAAATTTTGAACATTTTTCCTTTAGAACGCCCTCACATGCATCTGATAATCTGTAAAATACCAAGAGCTTTTATTATTTCTTGGATTTATTAAAATTATTGCTAGAAACCAAGGGCATAAATCACATAAAATACTTCCAGAGGTCTATAAATCTGGAATAAATTCATGGATGACCCCTATTGTGAATAATGACCCCTCACTAAATTTCATCAATTTTTGTTTCTGTTTGGTATAATTTCCGATTTTCTTTTAGTTTGGGTATAATAAATCACAAAACCACCTTAGAGAGTGTTAAAATTGTATCTAACAATTTTAGCAGCCCTTAACTGTGGTGGGTGACTAATAAAAATTTAGGAATTTTTCATCATGCCTTACTATTTTTCCCAATTTTTGGTAATTATAATGGCCTAAAAATAGGAAAAATCGTTCTATTTATCCAAAATTCATGAAAATTTACCAGAACATCATGTTGTACAGTAGGAGGTTACATAAAAAGTTTTATGATTTTTCTCTACTGTAAACTTTTTTTCGCCTATTTTCTAAAGTCAAATACACTTAAATACACTTAAATACACATAAATACCCAAAACCGGATTATACAATATGAAAACCACTTTTGGTATTTTTTTTACAGGTTACTTATACTGTAAATGATGTTACAAAAATTTTTGGTAATTTATTTGAACTGTTTAATATTTATTCTCCAATTAATGATTATTTAAAGGAACAAAACAAGGAAAAATAGAAATACCCACTGAAAAATATCTTTTATATTTTTTCCAGACTTGTTATGTATAATAACAGTTAAATAAAAAGTTTGGGTAATTTTGGAAACTGTTTTCTATTTATGTCAATTTTTATTGGAATAAGTGCTCAAAAATCATAAAATATAATTAAACAGCTTGGAAATCCATTTTTATATTTTTCTCAGCTTACTATTGTGTAATAACAGTAAAATAAAAAGTTTGAGAATTTTTATCCTTTGAATGTTATTTTTCGTGAATTTATGTTGTTAAGAAGACTTAAAAATTTGAAAAATAGTTAACCATATTAAAAATTCAAGGAAAATTTTCTGGAAAACCTATATTATATTTAAAATGAAAATACAAGGTTTGACAATTTTTGGAAACTGTTTGATAATATTTTACATTTTTAGGAATATAAAACACTTTTAAATGTGTAGAAATACCTTTAATTATATATTACTAAATCTGGAAAATTAATATTCCAAAGTTGTAATTAATCGCACGACTTGTAGAATTTCATTATTTCAGAAAAAGTGTAACCAATTAATATAAAATCCAATAGTAAAACATAAATTGGCATTTCACTATATGTAGAGTTTAGTATATTAGCATTAGATTTCGACATGGAAACTCACTAGTGTGTGTTTGATGTCGTAGGATCCCAGCAGTAAGACGTTGGTGCATTCCGATGTACCACTTGTGCCTACACGAAACATTGTGAGTATTCATGTACTCCCCTATTTTCGGTTTTTATGTTTTGGGGTGGAAAAGCATGTCATAAACTATTTATGCTCATTGTATTCATTTGACTCGTTTAAACTTGTTTGCTATATTTTGCACATTGTGAGTATTCACACACTCCCCTATTTTCAGTTTTTATGTTTTGGGGTGGAAAAGCATGTCCTAAACTACTTATGTTCGTTATATTTAATTGATTCGTATAAACTTGATTACTATATTTTGCATATTGTGAGTATTCACGCATTCCCCTATTTTCAGTTTTTATGTTTTGGGGTGGAAAAGAATGTCCTAAACTACTTATGTTCGTTATATTTAATTGATTCGTATAAACTTGATTACTATATTTTGCATATTGTGAGTATTCACGCACTCCCCTATTTTCGGTTTTTAAATGTTTTGGGGTGGAAAAGCATGTCCTAAACTATTTTTATGTTCGTTGTATTTACTTTGACTTGTATGAAACTTGGTTGCTATATTTTGTATGTATGTGTATGTTACTTTAATTCATGAGGACTGTATCGCGGTTAAGTCCCTGGAATCTCTAGACACAACTCAAAAACTCTTTTGAGCCTATGGTTATTATGGATAGCGCTATCAGGAGGTAGACAACTCCTCGCTTGCACGATTCGCTTGAGTGCATTTTACCATTTTATACACTATGTTTGCGATACACATAGTAGTCAATAGGGCACAATTCGGTCATTAGGCTTGGGTTGTGAACTCATGAATGGAAACTTGATGAACGTACTATTCTTTATGCACATACGAAACTTGTATTCCCATGTTAGCAACGACACTTGTATACTTATTTTAGCAATGAAACTTGAATACTTATTTTAGCAACGAAACTCGTTACTCATTATAGCAATAAACTTGTTTATTAATTATAGCAATGAACTTTGTTTCTCATTACAACAACGAACTTTTATTATTGAAAACTTATATACATGTTTTAGCAATGAAATTGTTTGCTCATTGTAGCAACGAAATTGATTGCTCATTTTAGCAATGAAACTTGTTTACTCGTTTGAGTAACGAACTTTATCTTTCATGAGAATATGTATGTTGCATCTTATTCGGGCAACATACTTTATTTCTCATGATGACAACGAACTGTGTTTACAAACTTATTTACTCCTTTTAGCAATATACTTTTATTATTGGAAACTTTTATCAAAACTTTGATTTCAAATCATGAACCAATATTATTTTGTTAAACTTGTGAGTACTCACCAACTATTTTTATAGTTGACGCTCATTTTACATGCTTTTTCAGGAATCATTGAGTAAGTGGCACTTAGGGACACTTCAATTTTAGGAGCATTCGAATGTGTTGTATTTCTGTTTTCATTGTAATTTCTTTTAAAAGTTGTTCAAACCCATTGTAAATTTGTAATGGTTTTTAATACTATGGTTGGTGTTGTCCTTTAACTTTTGCTATGAAACCCTTTATACTGCCACGCCTCGTGTTTCCGCTTTAGCGGGACGTGACAAGGAGTGATTAGCATATGCGCAAGAATGGTTGTGATATGGCAACAAGTCTAAATGTCACACTCCAAACCGGAACGGCGGAAACGTTCTGGGGTGGATGACGTCATGTCAAGTATCACAACATATGCAGTATAGTAATCAAAGTACAATAACCATTGCATTAATAGTAATAGTTTTACATAGTTTACATTACATAGATACATCAAAGTAATACAAGTAATAATATAGGTGCAGTTTGGTACTAACTGTCTTCACCAAAAGCTCCTGGGATGTACCTGTCTATTGCTGACCTGAGAATACAAGTTATTTTGAAAGCGAGTATCAGCATTTTTATAAATGTTGGCGAGTTCATAAGTATTTAGTGTCATTTGTGTAAGCAAGCATTTTATTCAAAATAACTTTATAAAAGTAGTAGTTTAGAATCAACGGTGTATTAGAGTCCTTTCCAGAAATTCCTATATTTTCTAATTAAAAGCAGTCTTCTACCAAGACCCGATAGTGTTATGTTTTAAAGAGAATTTTCCCTGAAATACTATCATTACCTAAATACGGTATTTGATTTTAAAGGAAGTAGAAGGATATCACAAGTAAAAACATTAGGGAAAATAACGTATGCCTCAGCAGGAAATACTGCTGACTAAGGCAAAAGAAATCATAGACTCTAGGAGAGTATCGAGTGAATGACACGCCTGGCTCAGTCTAACAAAAGGAGACACAGATCCCAGATAGTATCAAATGACTGATACGTCTAGCAAGGTCTAAAAATAGTGAATACAGACCCCAGACAGTATCAATTGAATGATACGTCTAGCAAGGTCTAAAACAGTGAACACAGACCCCAGACAATATCAATTGAATGATACGTCTAGCAAGGTCTAAAACAAAGGGTGATCTTAAGTGTGTTGTTTCAGAAATACAGTGTTAATTCCCGTTACCTTAAGGCCATGAATTATAAGGCAACCCCAAGATACTCGTAACCATACTGATAGACACTAGAGAACTTGACGCCCTGCAAGCGTCAGAAAGAATGTGACATCTGTCACCCCTTGGCTTGGTAGGCCGTGGACTGTAGCTAGCCGTCAGGGTGTGGGGGTGTCAATGTCGTATAGATCTATACACACAATGCCCGCTCTCCCTACAAGAGACTCTGGTTACCAACTAGACAACGGAGAAGGCCGTGTCCTGACGATGCATCTCGTGTAGTGAGTTCTGATGTAAATATTGGACTAATGATAGAGACTCACAAATAACCGACCGACGTAAACCTATATGTCTATGCCTGTATACTTAATATATAATTAATGATCAAACGACCTTCGGACAGATATCCGATCCCACCATCAACGAAGAAAAGGAAATAGGGCGAACTAGCCTTCCTAAGTCCTTTAAACATTATTTATATAACTATACAAGCACAGGCGTACATTTAACTACGTAGAAGCATTTAACGAAGTTGAAGTGTTTATCGAAGTAGAAGTGTTTCACGAAGTAGAAGCGTTTCTCGAAGTAGAAGCGTATCACTAAGTAGAAGCGTATCAAGAAGTAAAAGCGTTAACAAGTAGGAGCGTGTCACTAAGTAGAAGCGTGTCTCGAAGTAAAAGCGTATTTCAAAGTAAAAGCGTTAACAAAGTAGTAGTATTTAACTAAGTAGGAGCATTAACTAAGTAGAAGTATAGCGAAGCAATAGTATCTAACAAAGTAGGAGTATAAAAACATAGAAAACTTTGATGAAAACTTTGGAAAACCATTATACTTAAGAAAATAATGACTTGGTATTCTTTTGTAAAATAAGTTTGAAAACCTTTAGAAATCCTTTGAAAATATTTCATAAACAAGTTTTGATTATAACTTGATAAAACAATATAAGTAAAGAAAACCTTTTTTTAAAATACTGTTGTAACTAAATCTGAAATAAAGCATACAACGCGAGAGTCAATTTGATAAAAGCTTTGAACAAGTAAAGACGTTTTAGAAAACCATTTACAGTATCATACTTGGTAAAACAGTTAACAGTGTAATAAATCCTTGTGCATGCGGGTTATCAATCACATGTGATTGATATGATAACTGGCATGTTTAAATTGTATTCCCCCCCCCCCATAAAAGCATGTAAAAACACTTAAAAGGTTAATTCAGGGGTATGAACTCACCTGTTGTAAGCGGATCGAACGAAGGTGCCGGTTGGGTGCTTGGTGTCAAGTAAAGACTTGAACACACTTAGTGACCTATTAACATATGATGACATATGTTTACATACAATTAGTAAATATAATATTCATTAAACACATATACGCATCCTAAAGTGCGGAAAACACTTTGATTAATTGCTAGGGGTGTCCCGGGTAACATCTATGGGTATGTATGGCCTAAATAGGGAGTTTACTCTTCAAGAGTAAACTCTTTATAGAGTTCACGGCCCTAAGACCAACTCCCCATGAGTTTACGGCCATAAACTCATGGTGAGGGTGTTCTAGGATGCTAAATGGTCTTATCTCACTAATAGAATTAGGCTAGGTCCAAATATATGGCATATGAAGAGTTTTAAAGATCTAAATGGACCATTTGAGAATTTTACGGCCCTAAACAAGGAGTTTACAACCGTAAGCTTCTATATGCATATTCTTTTTGTGTTTTAAGGTCTTAAATGGTAGGAAATAAAGTTCTATGCATTTATCCAAGTCAAATGGCGGTGTTAGGGCATCATTTGGCCACCTTTTGGGAGTTTACGGCCCATGGACCAATTCTAGGGGGGGTTTATGGCCGTAAACTCCTATTTCCTTGGTTTAATTGATGCTTAATGTCTTTACTACAATGGGGGTTGCTTCTAGACATTTTCCAAGGCCATAGGAGGTGTTTGACGGCATTTCTAACACCTTAAAAGGTGTTCACGGCCTATGAAGAGGGGTTTACGGTCCAAGAGTGTTCTTGGGCTGTAAACTCATGTTTACTCTCCATATCATAAGGTTTTGGTGTTCTAAGCTTGAAGGTGTAAGTCCATAAGTCATATCTAAGCCCTAAGGGTAGCTTAGAGGGGTTTTGGGGCTTAAAAACCCCACTTAAGCGTGTTCACGGTCCAAGAGTGTTGTTGGGCCATAAACACATAATCATGCCCCTATTTGATGTCTTAAACACGAATTTGCATGTTAACTAATCTATACAACAAGTTAGGATAGATTACTTACTAGTTTGGGGCTCGGAATGGGCGTTTTTGGCTCGAAAACAAGTTGTAGAGAGAGAGTGTAGAGAGAGAGAGTGGAAAGAGTGTGAATGGAGTCCACTCCCCCTTATATAGGGGTTGAGCTTGTGGCTCAGTGGAAATCTACCCACTACTGACGTCAAACGGGGCTTTTGGTCGCACCCGATTAAATTGTCGTATTTTGACTTGGTAGCAACTAAAACTTTTCAAGGGAATATTGTGGTGTTTCTAATTTATTTCAACCCTTACAAAGTAATTATAAAAGTACCAAATTAATTAACCTCTTCCAAAAGGTTAACGGACAATTAATAAAGCGAGGCTTATTAACGGAAGGAGGGGTTAAATATGACTGAATAAATTTCGGGTTGTCACACTAAAAACTTACCAACACTACCCCAATGAGAACATTAGAGCAGAACCTAAGTCTAAAATACTATAGGAGTATTTTGTGTTACTATAATTACTTACTTGAGAACTAAAAAGGATCTTCATTACTAGGTCAATAGTTGCTAAGTGGATACATTAAGGTTATATGTAACTAGGATGATATAGACCCAAAATTCTATGAAATTTTGCTTTACCCCTGTTCCTCGTGAATTTGGAGTTAAGGTCACTTATTCGAAGGCCTATCCTGTTTGATTACATATAATCGGTATGCACTTTACAAATAGTGATGTAACTAATAAAGATCTTTTTATAATTATCTAGTTAGTTCGTCTAAATAACTACTTCTTGACCCCAATTCTCGCATAGATAACATAGCTGGACTCCATCCCCACGGAAACCCATACCTTCCAAATGAAGGCAATGCTGGATGGTTTGGAGAAGAACCCGAGAATGATTATCCAATCCCTTTGCATGATCACCATGCTGAAGACCTTTCGGATGATGATAACTCCGAACCCGAAGTTGAGAACCTACCTCCGGTAGCTCCCATTCCAAATCCTAACCCTTGTCCGACTTTTCATGGCCCGACGCCCCCTTGGGTATAAAGTTTGGAGATATTGAGCGAAGAGCAAGATCAACCTATGCCGTTTAATGAAGACCAAAGCTTCTACAACATAAGCGAAGGGAACTCAACAGACAGAGTTCTACCAATCCTAGTCCGTAGAGTTGATCGAGACGAGATTCAGGGAACAAAAACTCTCCATCATATCGCAGAGGTTGATGCCAATGCAGGAATGCATACCATTCGCACCAATCGCCTTGAACACACAAGTGAGAGATCTGAGAGAGACCATGAGACCCTGCTGCAAGCACTAACTGAAACCCGAGCTGAAGTCATAGAGCTCCGAGTACGCCAGAGGGTGTATGGAAGATACCTGCTTGATATGGAACGTCAACTAGTTGAACTAAGGGTTCACCATAGGGGTGACCGTCGCCAGTAGGAGATACTTTACTTTCCTTCCTTGTTTTAAAGAACCGTGTTCCTGTCTATGTTCTATGTACCACTTTTCTATGTGACTACCTTATACTGTAAGTACTTTTAGTTAGACCTTTATGCTGTCAAGGACTTTTTCTACTTCAGATGTGATGTGAGACCTACTACAAGGTCAATTTTTCCCGAACTTGTTACATCTTACATATCGATGATATTGACAGTCGCTTAACTTCTGTGTCACTCTTTGTTCAAATACTTTCATCATACCTTCATTGGAGTCTATCTGCAACTTGCTTTAGTCAAGCCTTTGGACTATAGTAATTTAACTCCAGAATCATTCCCAAGTCTCTTTTAGTGGTTGGATCATATTATCCACCAACCTATAATACCTCGGCTTGAACGACAAACGTCTTGAGACCACTCTACGTACTTACTTCTACTCTTTACTAGTACTGCATCATAGGGATGTAGGTCAAACCTTCGTGAACACACTTCTATTTCGTACTAGGACTGCATCATAGGGATGTAGGTCAAACCTTTGAGAACATACTCTTACTCTTTAATTGAACGATCGAAGTACATCTAGGGTCAATGGTAGCCTTTACTAGAAATTCTTGTTCATCAAATAGGATTCGTAAGAAGATTATTATTATGACTTTCCTCTTTTATACATTCCCGAGTTATATATAATGAAGACCTGGTAGACAATAGAATGTGAGGTTTCTAATTTAGTTTCTTTTCCTCGTTGGGATGTGAAACTAGAGTAGAATCACACATTTTATTATCCACCTATTCTTGATTATATCATAATGTGTATAAGCTAAGTTTTCATGTATAATAACTCATCCCTTAGCCAGAATCAAAATGATACAGGTTCAACCGTATTAGCTCACGAACCCCTTTTCTTTCCGTGTAACAGAATCATGTCGCCGAAGAAAAACGATCAACCCATCAACCAAAAATCAAGTCTTCAGATTGATGCAGCTACCTTTCAAGCTGCAGTCTCAGTTGTCGTGACAGCTGTTCTGACCCACCTTAACGCTAACAACGCGAATGTTAGCGGGATTGTTAACAATAATTCCAATCTAAGTAAAAATCAAGTACCTCCACGAGCAACAAGCTACCACGACACCCCGAAGTCCAATACAAAGAATAAAAAACAGAAGTTCTGGGCTAAATCTAAGGGCAAATCACCCCGATGGGCAAACAAGAAACAACCACCGGTGACAACCTTCATAGCCATGACATCTGTACCTCCTACTACCATTCCTTCTGGTATCCCAATTGCCCCTAACCTAGCCAGAAAGTATGTCGGAAACCTACCAAAATGCAATAAGTGCAGTTTCCATCATCTAGGTAATTGTCGTCAGTTACACTACTTTAACTGCAACAAGAACGGACATACTACCAGCCACTGCAGGACGCGGATCCAACACATTACTCCAACCACCAATGTCGAAATCTCTCGGATATGCCATCTATGTGGCGTAATGGGACACTTCAAGAGGGACTGCCCAACAGAGAAGAACGACGATGGAACAGGGGGAGTTTGACCTCAGAATGGAAAGAGGCAACAAAGGACCCTACTATAGTATAGGTTCACTTCCAATCACCAGTGTTAAGTATGCTTTTATATTGTTTTAAAAACTAGTGCAACTAGCGTCTCATCATTTGCGGGATCCCGTCTGTAAAGGGACCCTCGTGCTGCATATACTTGTCTTTTGTAGTATACGTTGTTCGCAACAATAGTCGCATAGTAAATCTAAAGTACTGTAACTCTGTTAAAGGTTGCACTGTTATGTTTTGTCTGTAACGCCTTATGTTCAAATCTAATGTCTTTAGTTTCCATACGATTCCGACATTATCATACAAATCGAGTCAATTCGATCCTCACAATACCAGTTTCGTGTGCACATCGCCTTCTCCGAAGTTGTCTTTCTAGCGAAGCCATCATTTCAAAACTCCGAAGTACTCATGCATGGAGTACCTCATGTTTCTTATCCTTTCCGAAGAAATCTCAGCAAACCTTCCTGAAGTACTACTCGTACAGTACGTCAAGTTCAATCCAAAGACCCATACAGTTGATCTATCGCTGAAGAATGTATACATAGGGGTGGTATATAATCAAGGTTCTACAGGTTTAGAATTGATGATTCCACTTTAAATTCTTTTCCTCGTTGGGATGTGGTCTTAAAGAAGAATCATTTATTCGACTACCTTTTCAATCTTAATTATATACGACTCGTATACATGAGACTGTGATGGATGAACTTCAGGATGGAGACTGCCCAAGACTACGAGTAATCGCATCGTCATGCGAACAAACTTAGAACCCAATACGACTCCTGTAACCAGATCACCCTACAGACTAATACCTACAGAGATACAAGAACCATCTGGATAATTTAACGAACTACTCAGCAAAAGAATGGAAAGACCAACATTCTCACCCTGGAGAGCTCTGGTCTTATTCTTCAAGAAGATAGACGGATTGCTTCATAAGTCCATCGACTTCAGAGACCTTGACAAGATTTCCATTAGAAATCATTACCCTCTGTCTCGCATAGATGAGTCAGTTGACTAACTGCAAGGAACTATTTACCTTTCAGAAATAGACCTGCGATCCGAATATCACCAGATACGAGTGTCAGCGAAGGATGTCCCGAGGACAATCTTCCAAACTCGATACAGACACTACGAGTCCGTAGTGATACCCCTCGGATAGGACGAATATGCCTGTAGTATTCATGAACGTAATGAATAGGGTATGTCATTCTTACTTGGATCAGTTCGTCATTTTCCTTGTATATGACTTACTTATCTACTCTCATAGTAAGAGAGGGTAAGGAAACATCCACAACTTAACCTACCCCGCAAAATCAGTAACGTATATTGTACCTTCACGTCGCAAACTTGAAAACATACCTTTCCGTCTAAACTCTCGTAATCCTACTCGACGAGATCGAGATCAACGAGATCGAGATCAACGAGAGCCTCGCCTTCATGGAAGAACCATAGTGACCACCGACTGAGAGGTCAAGCGGACACAGCAACGCTGCATCCCATTAGCGAAGGTTCGCTGAAATGCCAATCGGGGACCTGAATTCGCTTGGGAGCGCAAGAATCAATCGATTAGGAAGTATCCCCACCCCTTGACTCGATCATTCATACCTACTTCCTTACCCAAATTCTAATTTTGGGACGAAATTCCCTCTAACAGGGGGATGATGTGACAACCCGAAATTTTCCATACAGTTCAGTCTAACACTTCATTAAAAGTCAAACTCAGTGCTGTTATCTTTTAGCACAATTAGGAGTTTATTTGAGCGTTCTGAGCCTTGTACACTTAAGGGATAAGTGTCGGGGTTTTATCGGCTGAAGTTATAGCTCAAAGAAATGACCTCAAACACCCCTGCAAGGAGTTCATGGCCAATACATGGGAGATTGCAGCTGTAAACTCCATGTGGGCCATAAACTCTTCCTTATAAGATGATATGTTGGTCATTTGTTCATTCCTTCCTTCCCTTTGGCTGAAATCCTCTCAAGTATCATCCTGATCTTCGTCCCCGATCTTCAAATCTCGTAAGCTTATTGTCTTAACTAGTTGATATCTTGCATGAACTAGTAATCTTACATGATTTCATCCGTGAAATCATTCCATTTTGTAGATCTTCAAGTTCCACCATAAACACCAAGAACACACACTAGTGTTCTTGGCCAAAAACGACCATTCAAGCTCCTAGATCGTAAGTACTCTTGTTCTAACTCATTATACACTAGGCTTAACATGTTTAGGGCTTAGAAAACATAAGGAATCATAGGATTCAGGGAGTTTACGGCCAAGACATGTTCTTGGGCCGTAAACCCCTTTTATGGGTGTTTTGATGCTCCTAACACCTTAGTAAGCCTTGGATATTAGCATAGAACCTTACACCATTGAACTAGGGACTTCAATACACGATTTGGTACTTCATACGATGAGTTTACATCCGTAAACTCATGGGGAAGTGGTCCCAGGGCCGTAAACACCATACAAGGCCATTCTTGGACCTTAAACCCACCTAACCTCTTGTTTAAGCCTTGGAACACTTAACCACTTAAGTCATTATAGCTTTAAGCCTCATTTAGAGATCCAATTGAGAGTTTACGGCCAGGAGTAAACTCCCCTATGCCGTAAACTCCAACAAGTATGGTCTTTGGACCATAAACTCCCATATAAGCCCTTGCACTCCTTTGTTGCAACCCGATAGCCTCCTAACACTTTGACCAAAGTGTTTTCCTCATAGTAGGATGTTTATACATGTTTAATTAGTGTTATAATCACTAATTATATATATACATATGTCTTCATATGTTATTAGAATCATTGTGTGTGTCTAAGTCTTCACTTGGCACCAAGCACTTATTCGACACTTCCATCCGATCAGCTCACTTCAGGTGAGTTCATACCCCTTAATTAACCTTTTGAAGGTTTTGTAAACATTTTTAAATGCTTTATGGGGGGAATACAAGTTGAATCATGCTAGTTATTAGATCAATCACATGTGATTAATAACTAACATGCAAATGGATTTACTATACGTTAACTATTTTACCAAACAGATTTCTCCAAATGATTTTCTTAAACGATTTTATAAGTATAAAACTCTTTATCAAATTCTGTTACATTATGTAAGTTTCCTTTCAAACTATGTTGAAAATGTGTTTTCAAACAAAGGTTTTCCTTATACTTAAACTGTTTTATCAACCAAAATACTTTCAAATCATTTCATAAACTGACATCAAGTCATCGTTTCTTAGTATTAAATCTTTCAAAGGTGTTACAAAACTTCTTTTATGCTTTTATCTTGTAAAATGTATGCCTTAGTATGTATAGTTATATAAATAATGTTTAAAGGACTTAGGACGGTCAGCTCTCTTTATTTCCTTTTCCTCGTTGGGATGTGGCCTTAGGGCATCTGTTGCTCTTCCGAATGTCGTTTAAATATTAATTATATATCATGTATACATATATAGGTATAAAGGTTCCATTAGTCAGTTCAGTACCTTTGGGTAGCAAAGGTATACTTCTGAATATACTCGTACATTACTAGTAACTATAATAGGTATAGTTAGGAGATACTACTTATAATTCCAAATACAAGGAATCACACAAGAGTCAGTTCATTCATGAGTCTATACTAATACATTACGTGTTACATGAATACGTTTACATAGATATGCTTACATGAGTACGTTTACATAGATACGCTTACATGGATATGCTTACATGAGTATGTTGACATAGATACGCTTACATGAGTATGTTGATATAGATACGCTTACATGAGTACGTTTACATAGATACGCTTACATGGATAAGCTTACATGAGTACGTTGACATATATAAGCTTACATGAACACATTTACATTAATAGATGCTATTACATAGAATCTGTAACAGACATTTCAGGATTTACCATTCCACACCCAAAACTGTTAGCTACAGTAGGGAAAAAGAGCATCGACGGGTGTCCGGGGTTGTACTTTTCGGCGAGTTTCCACGCCGTGAATATCCTAGTACAAAAGGATACATTCTTTTAGCTATTATATTATTTTCCTTCCTTTACTTTGTGACACATTCACATGAACGAAGAGATATGATATAATTGATATAGATAAACTATTTTCCTTATTACCGTTATATTGTGACTCATACACTTAAACGACGAGGTAGACTATAGTTTTATACTAATAGTTTAAACATGGAAAAACCATCACATTTACAGTGATACTTACTTAAAAAATAGTCGGGTCTTGGTAGAAGACTACTTGTATACTAATAGGAAATATGGAATTTTCTAGGGTTTTCAAACGTTTACGATTACTTACAAACATTTTCATACTTATACAAACTTTTCTCCAAATTTCCAAAGTCTTTACTTTAAAGTTTTACAAATCAACGACACATTAATACTTATGAATTCACCAGCTTTATTGCTGATACTCACTTCAAAATAACTTCTATTCTCAGGTCACAAATAGATAGGTATGACGACCAGGTTTTGTGAAGGCGGAGCAGTCAAGACTTGTCTTTTATTTTGATCATTCATTATGTTGTTTATGCTATGAAAGAACACACTTGTAATTAAAGTTATACTATTAATGCAATGGATGATGTTGTTGCTTGTTTACTACTTTGCATTGTTGTGATACATTACATGACGTCCTCCGCCCCAGAACGTTTCTGTTGTTCTCGGTTTTGGGGTGTGACACACATTTTGACATGCCGATCATGCTAAAGGCATTCATTTTTCACTGCTTTAATTCAACTGTTGCCATCCCATCTCCAGAACCGAAGGTGGATAGGGACCTGTTGGAGTTCTACTTAGAGTTCGCTCAACCCCAATACTTGACCTGGAGTTGGAAGAAAATTACAACTTTCAAGGTTTTGAAGCCCTACTCAGCAGGGAAGTTCATTAATGTAAAATTCAAAGTGACTCGAGGCTCTGAAGGCTCGGCTCATAGCTTCACTCTTGCTGATCCACTGAACCTCAATCCCCATGATTGGATACTCCTCAACAATATTTTATTGTCAAATCCACAGGAGTATCAGCCAATCATTGACGCTGTCAAGCGAATGTTTGTGTGCTACATTCACGAGGTAGCGAAGATGGACCAAGAGATTGCTTCTGCCATTCACAAGAAAACCATGATCAAAACTATGGGTAGAGAAGGCAATGTTAATACAATGGTCAAGGGCACGATTGATTCAAAGTACCACACTGTAATGTTCGTCAGGGGCGAAGGACAGAAATGCCTGTTCGCTCTTGTTGACAAACACCTCTTCTCAACTGCTTGCTTGGAGCATATTTTGGAGATTATTCAGAGGTGTGATCAGAACACTGCAGCTGACAAGAAGTTGCTCACTGATATGCTGAGGTGGTATATCCAGTTTCGACAGACACTTCTTGCGATAATCCCTCGGCTGTTCAAGGTGATAAAGACTGTGAAGCCAACACAGAAGAAATAGTCTCTCGCCTCATTTGACGGAAACGGGGAGATTGTTGGGATTATTATGTTGCTTCATGGGCTCGGTCCTTATCCCAGTTTTGATTGCCGGTATTGGGCCTGTCCAACCATGCATGTTTTGTTCTAGGGTTTAGTATTTAAGCTGCATGCATGCAGTCTTTGTAGTTAACGCTTTCATTATTTTTCTCATAGAGTTTTGTAAACCCTAGCTCGCCTCTGTACTGGAAGTTCTTCATCGAGCTCTGCTGAGGCGTGACTTTATTTGAATCATAAGCACATCATTGATTCCATTATGTGTTCATATCATTATTGTGTTTGTCTTGTTTGATATTCATATTCTTACATGTGAAAGATCTAATCGATCTGAGATTTATTCTCATCACCCCCGAAGGTAGCATTCGATCTCCTATCCACCGAGTACTACATCGCTTCATCACTTTCTCCATCAATCACGGAAGGCATGGGGACAAGGTAACCAAGAATAATTTATTCTTTTTATGGTGCATCTTGTAGCCGGGAGTGTGTTGCAACATTCCCTATTTTTAGCACGCTTCTTGGATGGCTCTGCTGCCAGTTCTCGCCCTGGGAGCCCTATTTTGTGGAGGGCAGTTCATTACCCATTTGGCCCGATCATATGGGTTGCTTGTTCCTGTTATCATTCGTTCCATGACTTGTATGGATGGACACAAGTTTAGTATGGGTCATTTGGAGACCATGCGGGTGGTCCAAAATTATGGAACCCACTAGGGTATTGTGTGGTCGGATGATGAGGATGGTGGTTAGCAGCAAGGTGATCAACCCGCACCACAACCAAGGCCGAGGAGAAGGAATGTTAGAGGAAGAGGAGAGCGAGGGCAGTCGGTGCATACACCCACACCGATGGTAGGATCACACATTGGGGATAATATGACATGGTATTTTGACTAGCTTTCCTTGAGAGCGTAAACTGGATTAGAGGGACTATGGAGAATATGGTTCGACACTTCAATGTGGAGCAGCCTCCTCACCTGGGGTATCACTACCCAATTTTCCCTAGGATGAGTGAGTATCATGGACAAGGAAGAGATGGGGCAGGCACTAGTGGAGTAAACGAGGAGGATGAAGATGATTGATCGTTTAGTTTTATTTTGTTTGTTTTAGACTTATTTGGTTCGTTTTTATTTTGTTTGGATTATAAGACTTTAAGATATTATGTTACTTTGCTCTTCTTTGGTTGTTAACTTTCAACTTGCTAAGGAGTCTGGGGAAGGAGTAAGGTAGAGTCAAGAGTCGTGTTCGTTTAGGCGAGAGTCGTTCAAGTCTAGAAATTGAAAGTCGAAATCCACAATTGGAAATAAGTGTGGGGCAAATCGAGAGAGAGGTTTTAGTTAGAAGAGTTGTCAAAATAAACTGAATTTAGAAGGGTCTTAATTTATTGAGATGTTAAGTGGAGTATATGTAAGAAGGCAGTTTCAATTCTGGTTCACCCAGACTTCACGTTGTGAGCCTATATTGCTCACGTCGTAAGCAAAGTTATAAGGAAATGCAGAATGCGTGACCTAGCGATTTCACATCGTGAGCCTATACTGATTCACGTCGTGAGTTTTGAATTTCCACCACATTCATTCCATTCCGCTCTTCTTCATTACATGGAATTACTACCATTCCTTATTACACTTTTATGACGATTTGATGGGCTATTTTCTCTAATATACAATGTGGCGTATGCTTTCCCACATTGTCTACATGATTTGGAGGCTTGCACCATTCTTTTTGAAGATTAAAGTTTTGATTGATGGCTGGTTTCACAAGTTCGAGTCCAATGTTCTTATTTTTGAAGAGGCCCAATATTCGAGATGCATATTTCAACCACACTTTTGGAGATGATCATGCCACTATCCCAGGGGAGTCTGCTCCTTTTTCTCCCTTTTTCTTAATTTTAATTTATTTTATGCATACAATGAGGGCATTGTATGTAATAAGTGTGCGGTAGGGGGTAGAAAAGGTAAATTGCTAGAAAATTGGTAAATTTATATTATCTAGAGAATTTGGAAAATTTAAAATTTTTAATAATTGAATCTAGTAATAATAATAATTTGAACTTAAGTTGCTAGTGTTGCATTGGGATGATCTGATAAAGGCTCAAATGTTTAGTAGAGCCAATACACGTTATAGTGCATTTGTGGCCTCCCTTATTTTAGTGAAATCATTGAACAAAAACATAACCCTGCTTAGTTTGAGGGATGCAATATGTTTAGCAGCCTAAGCTTGAAATGTATTCAGGAAAGATATGTCTTAACCAATAAGGGTTGAAGTCAAGCGCCCCTGCTTAAGCATGTAGGTTTTTGAGTGATACTTAAAAAAAAAAGAAGTGAGTACATGTAAAAAGAAAAAAAGAGAGAGAAATTACCAAAAAAGTGAAAAATTGAAGAATTTTTGGAGCATAAAAGTATCAAAGTAAGAAGATCAAAGATCAAAAATTCTGAAGTTTCAAAAGTTGAAGATATCAAAATTACACAAAGATGGTGAATTCAAAGAATTCAAGGGCTCCAAGATGTGGTATCTTCTAAAAAGTTGTAATTCTCTAGTTTATGTATGGTGATGAAGGTTTGATTTAATAATTATATTTGCTTGAGGGCAAGCAAAGAACAAGTGTGGCGTATTTTGATATTGCCCTATTTATACATATTTTTAGGCAATATTTAATTACATTTCTATTAATATTTTGGTCATTTGCATAGAATAATGGTACTTATAAGTTTAATTTGTTATTTTGCAGCCAAACAGAAGCATCTTCGAAGATAGGGACTGAAATTGACATAATATGGAACTTTGGAGGATTGAAGGAAAGAAGAATGGAAAATCACCCAAAAGATGTTTTCACGACGTGAACAATTCATGATTCACGACGTGACTCGAGAATTCTAGAAGATATGCATGCGGGTAGAAGAGTCCTTCCG
Source organism: Lactuca sativa (assembly GCF_002870075.4). Lineage (NCBI taxonomy): Eukaryota > Viridiplantae > Streptophyta > Magnoliopsida > Asterales > Asteraceae > Lactuca > Lactuca sativa. Next base: position 116,506,560 of record NC_056631.2, read on the forward strand.
GAACACGATTATCTAATATTCACGACGTGAATCCTTATGGTTCACGACGTGAACTCGGGAAATCAGAATACTATAAATTCCCTTGCCCAATACGATTTAAGGGACTTTTGGCTGATCGAAGGGTTTCCAGAAGACAATTTTTAGTAGAAGGAAGGTCCTGGAAAAAGGTTTTCAACACCAAAAGAGTGAAGGTCCATAATTTAGTTCACTTATTTGATACTTATGAACATGTTTCCTTACACTTTGATTTGTGTTAGTTTGTTAGTTACTATTATGAGAAGCTGAATCTAGCTACTCTTGTTTAGCTAGATGAAGCTTCTAACTTATGAATAGCTTAATTTTGTATGGATTTATTTAGTTGGTAAATTGCTTGTGTTTGATTTATAATTACCGAGCATGCTTATGGTTGTTTCCTTAGTTGCTTGATTCCATGTTCTGTGTAGCTTAGTGACCATTAACTGCATGAACTTGTTTACCTAATGATTTAGTGCACATTAAATTGTTAGAACTAGCATTGACCAATCTTAGTTAGTAATTAAAGCAAATAAACTTAGCTGTGCTAGAGAACGTAGATTATGACTATAATTGCGTTTACATAATAAATCTTACATAGCATATTCATATTCATAATTGGTTATGTGTTTAATTGTATGTGACCATACATAGTTTTACATGAATTAATTAATTATTGGTAAAATTAGACTTAAATTACTAATATAATTAAAACCAACTTGATAATCCATAACTATTAGCTAGCCATAAGGACGAAGTGGATTCCAACTAAACAAGAGTGTTTTTACTTATTGATTGAATTTGAGCTAAGTTCGTCTGATCTTGTAAAATCAGATAAGACCCTTTTTAAACTTGTTAATAATTAGGTTAATTTGATAGCAAGTAGATTAATTAGTAACACCGTTCCCTGTGATCGATACCCGACTTACCCAAGCTATACTATAATCTGACTAGGTACACTGCCTATAGGTGTATAGTTAGTCTAAGTTTGTTAGGTTATAAATATTAAAATTAGTGGGTACTTTTGTGCACATCAGAACTCTACTCAAGTGACGCTGATCTTGAGCACTAAATTCAGACTTTGTTACTTTCGGAGTTTGGTGCATTTGTTCAAAAGCCTGAGGAAAATCTCAACCTAACGTTCAATCGCTATAACCATCTTTTGAGTGGGATGGTGAAGCACAAGATCACATGTGAACTGATAGAGTAGAAGGTCATGTTTATGAACGGGTTAAGATCTGAGCGGAAAGCTATGGTGTCGACGGTTAAAGCACACAAGCAGTTCAAAAATTGCTCCTTGGCAAAGCTTGTTGGTATTTCTAAGGTCACACGAGGATGAAGTGACGTGTGAGGGAAAAGTTGTTTCTAGCATGGGTTCATTATCTCTTGTTGCAAATGGCAAGAAAGTCGAAGAAGAAGGTTCGGAGTATGATCTTTCTGACTGTGAACTCTCAAAAGAAGAATATGCCATGATGGTGTCGAATCCAAGGAAATTCGCAAAGAAAAACTTTAGTCGCTCCAAAACCAAAACTGGCAGGGAAGTTACAGCTCAGAGAAAGTGAAGGATGAGAATGCAAACAACTCTCAAAAGGAAGAAGCGAAGAAGGAAAAGAAGATCATGGGTGACTCTGGCTACGACTGCAACTATTTTCATGGCAAAAATCGTTTTGCTAAGGAGTGTTGTTAAGAAGAATGAATGAGAATAAAGAAAATGAGAATAATGAGGCTTATTTCCTCAGAAAGCTGGAGGAAATCAAGAAAAACAAAAGTGTCGATGACGCTAAACCTACTTTAATTGTGCAGGAACAAGATGCTGAGTTTGGAAGAGTCGAAGTGTGGTCGACTGACTCTAAGGACGAAGAGGCTCGTAGGCCAACTAATGGGAGATGCTTCGTGGCAAAAGATGATGTTTCACAATTCTGTGGAAGGTCCTTGATAATGAACAATGAAGTTTCGGAGCTTGGAGGATACTCTACTAAAGGCGGTCGTGTCTCCGATATTTGTTTCGCTACGAAACCCATTCCTAAGTAGATCAGCGAGTGTGAGAAGGTGATAAACAAGGTACACACAATTCTTAAATCTCTAAATATTCCTGTCTCTCGGTATCAAACTAAATTAGATGATTTAAATTTTCAGTATCTAACTTAGGTGATAGTTTGAAAAGAACCCGTTTAAGCAATACTAACTTAACCGATCAACTTGGCAGGGTAACATCAAAGGGTGAAGAGTGGCAAATATGGATTGAGAAGTTAGAGTCTTATTTATCTAAGTCTAGGGATGATATGATTTATTTGCAAAGAGACAATATAGGGCTTTTAAAACAATGGAACCTTTTTTGTTTATTTGCTAAACGCCTTTACTTTAATATCACTCAACTGCATATTGACTGTGAAATAGGAAAGAAAATTCATAAAATGATTTTTCCCTTTCTCAAAATGAATGAGGATGAAATTGATGCATATTGCTTCAAATGCGAATCCGCTGTTTCATCTAATGAGGTCTCTAATGCTTACAGATTTGGACTGGACAAAATTGAAATGTACATATAGTCCAAAGAACACAAGGGTATGCTAAAACGGATTTTAAGTAAAAAAGATAAAGAACAAATGAAATCTGAAACTATACAGGAATTTGACTTATTAAACACTAAGTTAAGTTCAGAAAATATTCTCAATGTTTGAAAATATATCTGAATTTTATGATGAAAGTGATATGAGTGAGATTACAGTAGAGGACGAGGTTGATTGTTCGGAATTTGTGAAAAATGAATCTAAGAAAAATCTAATTTCTAAAAATTCTATTGAATTTACTCGCATTTCTGAAAACAAGAGTTCAAAAAATTTAAAAGAAAAAAGCACCAGTTTATCCAAAAGTTCTAACTGTTCCGAATCAGGTTTTCGCAACCACTAGACTGAACAAAAATCACACTGTTGAAGTAGCGTCCCTCGTAGAAAAGGACAATGAAGATGGGTGTGACAAATTCTTGTGGTCCGCTCCCATTGATAATGCAGATGAAACCAAAGGACTCTCAGAGTTGACCTCTTGGAAAACTAGAGGAAGATATGTGGCAGAACAATTCAACAAAGTCAACTCACGCTATGAGTAAGGAAGTCCGAGTGGAACCAAAGATGTTTCGAAAGCCAAAACATCCGAAAAGACTGAAACCCATGTTGAAAAAGCGAAACCTAGGGCCAGTTTTCATAAATCTGATGAGCAATTTACTGCTCAAAAACGTCAACAAAATGCGAGATACAATAACAATCTAAAAGAAAGAAAGGATTTCTGGAAATCCAAGAATCCCAAATTCGTTCAACAAGAAAAATATGTTAATGCCAATGCAAAAGTCTCCTCTTTGCACTCTAAAAGTTTTTCAAAACATCATTCTTCGGTTCCATAGGTTTCAAAAGCAAAAGTCTTTCAACAACTTTCATTTTCAAATCATGCGAAACCTTTGGAAAAGACAAAACCTATTTTTTCTCCAAAATCTAAAATTGTAAAACCTGCCAACACATCGAAAGATGTCAAGGGCAAAGCAAAGATTGTTTCGGAGTCTCACACTATCTTACAGAAGTCCGAAACACTCTTGCAAAAGAAGCAAAAGAAGGTTAAGAAAGAAGCTGTCAAATTACAGATCAAAGCTAAGCAAAGAAAAATTATGTATAAAAAGGATCCTAAAGATGAAAGGATCATTGTTTTCAAAATCACGAAGGGAGAAGATTCAATTTCGCAAAAAATATTTTACTTGGTTGACGAAACAATAACCTTTACTGTCTATACGAAAGCCTCACATCGACCCAAAAAACTTTGGTTCTTAAATCTCTCTAAATTTTGCAGGTGATTCATGACGAGCAGTTTGACTCCGAATGGTATATTGATAGTGGCTGCTCGCGTCACATGACAGGAAGGAAGGAAGAACTGAGAGAGTTAGAGCACTGAAGGATGGAGGAAGAGTGAAGTATGGAAGTAATTCACTCAGAGAAATAAAGGGTTATGGAATGATCACGATTGGGGAATTTTCTATTCGCAAGGTAGCATCTGTGGAAGGCTTACAACACATCCTGATCAGTGTTTTTCAATTGGTTGTAGGTACATGATTAAAAGTGTCATTCGATGATAAAGGATCCGAGATCATAAAAAAGGAGACCAAAACTGTACTCCTTAAGTCCAAGCGAAAAGGTGAGATGTACCCACTGAATCTGAACCCCATAAAAGGAAAACCTGCTATCTACCTACTAACGAAAGCTTCTTCAGATGATAGCTGGCTATGGCACCGAAGGCTCTCACACCTCAATTTCAAAGACATCAATAAACTTGTTCTTGGTGATCATGTGCAAGGGCTTCCTCTCTTGATGTTTGATAAAGAACGTCTTTGTGCAGCCTGCGAAATGGTGAAGCAGAGTAGGAGAGTCATCCAACAGTTGTGAATACGAAAGTCATAGGACCACTTGAACTCTTGCATATAGACTTTTGTGGTCCTTCTACAATTGAAAGCGCACATTGGTGGTAACAAATATATACTTGTAAGTATTTATGACTTTTCTAGATTTACCTGGGTACATTTTCTTAAGCAGAAATCTGAAGCCACTCTCAAGCTCAAGGATTTTATAAAGCATATTGAAATACAACTGCGAAAGTTGGATCATAACATTCGCAGTGACAATGGTTTGGAATTCAAAAACCAAGCATTTAAAGAATTTGTAACAGAAAAAGGAGTAACTCACAACTTTTCGGCTACTTATACTCCTCAACAGAATGGGTTCGTTGAAAGACGAAACCGATCTTTGTGCGAAGCTACGAGAACCATGCTATCATTCGTGAATCTGCCTCTCTACTTCTGGGCAGAAGCTATCGGCACAACTTGTTTCACGCAAAACCGATCTTTCCTAAATAAAATATTTTCTATTACCCCTTATGAAATTATTAATCATAGAAAAACCAATGTTAAGTTTTTCCATGTCTTTGGTTCTAGGTGCTTCGTCTTTAACTCTAAGGAACAAAGGAACAATTTCGATGCGAAAGTTGACGAAGGCACAACTTGTTTCACGCAAAACCGATCTTTCCTAAATAAAAGATTTTCTATTACCCCTTATGAAATTGTTAATAATAGCAAACCTAATGTTAAGTTTTTCCATGTCTTTGGTTCCAGGTGCTTCATCTTTAACTCTAAGGAACAAAGGAACAATTTCGATGCAAAAGTTGACGAAGGCACAACTTTTTTCACGCAAAACCTATCTTTCCTAAATAAAGGATTTTCTATTACCGGTTATGAAATTCTTAATAATAGAAAACCTAATGTTAAGTTTCTCCATGTCTTTGGTTCCAGGTGCTTCGTCTTTAACTCTATGGAACAAAGGAACAATTTTGATGCGAAAGTTGACGAAGGTATTTTCTTGGGGTACTCTTTAACGTCGAAGGCATATCGGATTCTAAACAAAAGATAAAAAAGAATCAAAGAGACCTAATGCGTCACCTTTGATGACACTTATCTAAAAAAGTATCAAAAGGTCGACTCCCAATCAGAGGAAATCTTTCCCGTGAAAAATCCGATGAAAATTCCTCTTTCTAGCCTTTATGAGGAATTCATGAACCTTTTTGACAAACCTGACAAGGCGATCACTTCAGAATCCAAGGCAGTAGATAACAAAGAAGACAAATTGAAAAAGATTATTGATGATGCTACAGAAGATATGGAATACAAAAACTTCACTCCGAAAGACTCTGAAATCCCCTCTCAATCAAAAGGTGCGAATGCTACACCGTAGGGGGAGGGTTCTACATCAACCTCCACACCTGGTTCACCACATCAGGGGAGCATTCAAATCCTCACGAGAGTCACAAAGTTCATTCGAGGGAGAGAATCTAATTCTAGAAGAAGGACCGAATCCATCATTCGAGGGGGAGAATCCAAATACAAATGATGATTCGGATGTTCAATCAGAAGTTAAGGATGTAAATGCTAAACTGGACCCAACCTGTGATCCTAATTACCCTCCCTTGACCAAATGGACCAGAGATCATCCTATAACACATGTAATTGGAGAATCATCTTCAGGAGTTCTTACGAGAGCACAACAAAAAGCAAAGCAAACTAAATTATTCTCTAAAGTGGAATATTGTATACTTAATTCGTTTATCTCCAAGATTGAACCCAAAAACTTAAAGAGTGTTCTTGATCACTCTGATTAGGTGAAAGCGATGTAGGAGGTGCTCAATGAGTTCGAATGAAATAAGGTTTGGAGATTGATTCTCACTCTGAAGGATGTTTCTGTTGTCCGTCTAAAATAGGTATTTCATAACAAACTGGACAAAGAGGGAAACATGACACGAAACAAGGCATGTGCAAGTTGAAACTGTTCATGACATCACGTCGTCAGTTTTGCCGCCTGACGCATGCCTAACTCACGGCAACCTGTCATGTTTTTTTCAGGGATTTGAACCGCCAAATGCCAAATTTTCTCTCTCCTGGAATACCATATAAAAGGATTTCGAAGCTTTAGTATTCAATACCACTCTCAAAAGAACTCGAAATTCTCAAGCAATTTCTATCTACTGTTCATATTCTTCATCACCTAGCAACCATGGCAAATTCTTCTGAAACTCCTTCAAACGCTGAACAGATGGCACAATCATCACTGCTCAACATCAAGGCTAACTAGAATCTCATTCTGGACCTTGATCCTGCCAAGTACGATTGTTTTCTTCAACCTCTCAGCGAGTGTCTCCATTATTCCCCACTGGTCATTGCACTGACGAAATCAGAAATCGTACCCCTGGTTCATCTATCCAAGGCTTATTCAACTGCACACTATCAAAAAGGGGAAGAACATATCACTTTTGAAATCGACAACAAGAATGCCCACATCACCAAGTCATGGTTCTGTAACCTGCTAGGGCTTCCACAAGGGCATGACCTAATTGATACAGAATCCATCTCCAACTCTGCTATTTTGGAGATGTTTTATCAAATGGGTTAAATGGAAGTTCTAACCACCGTCTCCAAGTTCAAGAAGCCAAATCTGCCACTAATGTGGAATTATTTTTTAACCTTCTCTTTGTAACAGCCCGGAATTTCAAGTATTGTAATAATTATGTTTCTGGGGTGTCTTAAGAGGGGACTCGGCGAGTTGGAGCCTAGAATCGCCGAGTAGGATCGCAGACTTGGTCGCGGGTTCGCGACTGGACTCGACGAGTCCAGATATGGACTCGGCGAGTCTGTGCTGTTTAGCGAAAACCCTAACCGTTCAGGTTTGGGACATATAAGAGGCACTTATTGGCCGTCATTGTTCATTTTGGTCTTCTGGGAAGAACCCTAAATCTATTGGGTGCATCTGGAGCAAAGTTTAAGGGCCATTGTTGATCTTGGAAGAGTTGTTGTGCAAGGAAGAGAAGGGCTTGACTAAAGGAACAACAAAGGAGTCACGTCCTGAGGATTTGGGGACACAGAGGGCACATTATTCAGGTAAGAATTCGAGATATGCTTTGTTATGTTGATGTGTTTATGGAATTAGGGTTTGTGGAACCCTTTTGTGATTAGATTGAATGCTACCCTAGTCCCCCAAACGATTGTAACTATGTATTGGGACCTTTGGAAGTCCAGGATGTCCCATGCCTGTGCATTTCGGGAATTGATGAAGGCTTTGGATTGGAATCCTTATGCCTTAGGTCAAAATGTGAATTATGAATCATGGGGTGTATCATGAGCACCAAAATGAGGACCTTACGTGATGGAACAGTCTAGGAAGGCCAGGCCTATGAATGGTCGGAGCAGTTCTGCCATTAGAAAGCAGTTTGAGCAGTTGCATGGCATGAACTCGCCGAGTCCGATGAACAGACTCGGCGAGTAGCTTGAAGAATAACTGGGACTCGTCGAATTGTTCTTCGGACTCGGCGAGTTGAGTCGGGGTGGCCCCGCGATTCTTCCAGGAGGAACTCGTCGAGTAAAAAGGGGATACTCGACGTGTAGAAAGGGAATTTTAAGGAATCGGTGAGTCAAGGGCGAGTGGACTCAGAGTCGTTGAACTCGGCGAGTCTTGGGGTGACTCGGCGAGTTAGATCGCGGGTTGAGTGAAGTTCTGAGTATGGGAACTCGGCGAGTCTTAGGGTTGACTCGGCGAGTAGGGTCAGTCAGGGGTTGACTTTGACCTTTTTTTTGACCAAGGATTGACCAGTGGTTTCAGGGGTATTTTGGTAATTGTTGTTATTGTTTGAGTTCAGTGCATTGGTGACTGTCCAGAGGTGGAGATCGTATCAGTGATCGGAGCAGCTTGAGCTATCTGTTCAGTCGACAGTTTCGAGGTGAGTTATCCTCACTATATCGCTAGGGTTTATGGCACCAAGGCCGACCCTTTTTACCGGATGGAAATCTGGGTAGTTGTCATTATATGTTATGGGCCGGAAGGCATTGCTAGGTGGACCGGAAGGTCATGGCCTGGAAAGGCGTATTTATGCATTTAGTATGTTGACTGATTCATAGGGTAATGTTATGCTAGTGACCGGCTAGACCGGCATCTTGTTTAGAGTAATGCTATGGTATGTGATCTGTTGATCGATTGTTATCTATGAACTGCTATATGATTATTTGTTATGTTATGTATGCATTGTATGCTTATGGGCCGGAAGGCGATATGTTATGGGCCGGAAGGCAATATATTACGGGCCGGAAGGCGATTATATTGTGTTGAGGACCGGAAGGTCAGGGCCTTGAAAGGCGTATATGTGGTTGGTATTCTGGGGGTATCTCACTAAGCTTTCGGGCTTACAGTTGTGGTTTTATGTTTCAGGTTCTCAAGAGTCTGTGGCAAGGCAAAGGCATGATCGTACTGTTCCTCGCGTTGGTGTTTTATGATATGAACCTAGGAAAATACTCTGTTTAATAATGTATTGAAAACCTTTTTGTAACAATGTTAATAAAATGGGTGATTTTGAAAGTTTTAATTGTTTTGAAATTTTGGATGTTACAAGTTGGTATCAGAGCCTTGGTTTGAGTGAATTGGGGAAACATTCGTGTGACTCCAGTCTCAAATCGAGGAGGATTTTAAAAAGAGAAATTAAAATGGTTTTCAAATTTAGTAAAACGAGGACGCGGAGGTACGATCAGCCGGAGCCAGTAAGTAACCCCAAGATACCATACGTGATATCTGTTTTATTGAGCTTGATAGAACAGCATGCTAGAGTTAGGCTAGGGATCTTCAGGAATTCATGATAATGTTGCCTGATTTGTGATGCCTGTAGCCTAGGGTCCCTTATGGGATATTCTCAGTGTTCCTCTGGTGGTGAGGGTTGATAGTTGTTATGCATGTTCCCTAGGGTATTGTGGTAGTACTTCATACAAATATGGGTAGGTGTGGAAGGTAGTATGGGCCCGTACTACTGAAAGCATAGGACCCATACGCGTATTAGGGAAACCATGGTCTCTAGGGTAGGGTTGCGAGAGTTGGATCCCAGGATTATGGGAAGTGTCTGAGATTGGTATGGTGTCTTCGGTATGGAGATTTCGAGGCATGATGATAGTGGATCCGGGTCAGGATCGGGAGCTGGAGAGCGAGTTCTGGGTGGATCGGTGCTGTCGGAGGTTATCGATCAGACGAGCACGAGCGAGCGGGATGCGAGGATTCGCGAGATCCTGCGAGATGGGGTTGCTGCATTGTTCCGGGCTGAGTTGCCGGAATTGTTTGGGTCGATCAAGACCGCCATGATTGAGTATTCTGATGGGCGATATGCGGCTCTCGCAGAGACGGCTGCTGCGGTAGCTACAACGGCTGTAGCAGCGGCAAGGGGAGGAGCTAGTCGGAGTTTTCAGTATCGGGACTTCTATTATACGAAGCCTCCCACATTCGATGGAGTTCAGGACCCGATTGTTGCTATGAGATGGTTATCAGACGTGGAGGGGTGTTTCTCCACGAGTTTATGCCCTGCTGATCAGAGGGTGAGGTGTGCTCTGAACCTATTGAGGCTCGGAGCGAAGGATTGGTGGAGATTGACTACGGGGTCATTTTTCCGATGCGCAGAGGGCTGCAGTTTCATGGGATCAATTCAGAGAGATGTTCAGTACTCGCTATGTTCCGCGGGATGAGAGGGAGGGATTGGCTCGGGAGTTCCTCGAGCTGAAGCAGGATTTGGAGTCGGTGACTGATATCACCAGGATGTTTATTGAGAGGGCGATGTTTTGCCCTGAGTTCGCTTCGGAGCAGGCTCAGATGTCCCGCTGTCTGAGTATGCTCAAGGGGGACATCAGACAGTTCGTGTCTGCGTAGAGGTGCGAGACCTTGTTGGTGTTGCAGGAGGCCGCCATGTGGCCTGAGTTAGAGGTTGAGTTGCAGTTGCGTGAGCTGAGGCAGGCCCCGATGCAGTCGCAGTCGGCGCCGAAACGGTCCAGGACTGTAGATGTTATAATGGGGGATCGGAGCGGCCACACTTGTGGGAAGTGTGGGAGGGGTTACACCGGAGCTTGTTGGTCCGGTGGTGCATGCCGCAAGTGCGGAAAGGAGGGGCACGGTGCACGAGATTGTCGGCAGTCAGTGCCAATTCGGGATTCAAGGAATTGTTATCAGTGTCGGCAGGTTGGACATTTGAGGGTCAACTGTCCACAGCTTTCTGCAGGACCGGTGCAGGCTCTAGCATCGGCCACCTTGAGGAGTTCAGGAGGAGGACAGGATGGAGCAGAGCCCCAAGGGCTCAGGGTCGTGCTTATCGGATCGCGGCAGAGGGAGACGGAGCAGTGCCGGAGGCAGCTGCGGGTATGATGCTTTCTTGATGTCTTGATTGTCTTGCATTGATTGTGGCGTATTGTTTGTGCTGGTATCTTGTGTGGATTTCGATGCGGTATTCGTTGTTTCGCGGGTTTGGCATGGTTATGGATTGGTGCTTCAGGTTTCCGCTTTGGCATTCGTTGTTCCCTGATGGTTTGGTATGGTTATAGTTTGGTGTTTTGGGGCCGGTAGCCTTGTGCGGTTTTCGATGTGGTATTCATCCTTTGGCAGGTTGTGGGTTTGGTTACGGGTTATTGTTGGGAATTCTGTTGGTTATCGTTCGTGAGGGTTGTTAGCGGAGATGCGGCACTGGGTTGAATGTCGGGTAGCATCTGCAGTCGTAGAGTGGATAATTGAAAGACCGGATTCTTTTGAGTGGATTGATCAGGGAGGAGATGTGTTTTGCTGAGGGTTGCTTATGCTTGTGGGAAGCAGTCAGTGGGTAAATGTTCTCTTTGTGCAGGATTGTTCTGAAAGGTCGTTAATGACGATCGGTGGCAGTTAGTCAGTGCCTTAGTGGGGGAGAATTGGAGAATTCTCCGGGAGATCGATGAGTATGTGAGGGTGCTTAGCTGTAGGGATTCAGCAGTGTTTGTCAGCGCAGAGTATAGGCCAACGAGAGCGAGTGTCGGGTATGCGGGGCGGGATACAGACCTAGGGCATTTGATTGTGGAGGCCTGAGAGAAGGCCGGGATCAAGCTTGAGTAAGTAACCGGGATTATTTTGTGCATGTTTCTAGAGCTGGAACCGGAAGGTTCCCAGAGTTAGAACCTGAGGGTTCGCAGAGTTTGGGTGTACGGACCCACAGAGATATAGCCTCGAGTGGCTAGTATGTGTTATGAGAGTCGGTCCAGTCATGCTGGAGACTCTGTTGGTATTGCTGGGTCAGTTTGAGATTGCGGATCGTGTATGTTGCAGTGTGATTGCATTGGAAGGTTTGGCCCCGGGTTAGTGATCTTGTTTAGCTGAGGCAGTGATTTTGATGAGTGGAGAGAGTGCATGGGATTGAGAGCCCCTGCAATGAGAACCAGAGTATGTGAATAGCGATTACGCAAAAAGGGTGGTGTCACTTAGGGCAAGCACCGTAGCACCGGTTGGAGTGGCATTATGGCCAAGAGGGTCCCTTGGAAGGAAAAGAGAAAGGTGTGTAACTCCGAAGGGGAGTGCAAGTTCACGAGAACGAAAGCTGCAGAGCAGAGTTATGGTTAGAGTATTTCGAGTATGCCTTCGAGCATCGTGCTCGCGGCAGCGAAGTAGGAACTCATCCGGGTTGGGATGTCTGTTGAGGCTCAGAAGGGATGCAGGGAGAGAGAGAATCTTAAATTCTCAGTGTGATTCTGATCAGAGTGTAGGGTGGATGTAGTGGTTCATCTTGGGAGATGTTCGAGGATATCATCAGTGTATCGGGTCTTTCAACCTGCGGGTGTTGGGACTAGTTCAGTATGTGTATGTGATGGCAAGAGGAGAACTTGTGAGAGTTGCTTTGAGAGTGAGAATGGATCTCTCAGTCGGTCCGGAATGGACAAAGTGGGCCGTGGATCGGGGATCCGGTGGTTCATGGTTTCCTAACCCTTATGGGTCAAGTGATCGTTGAGATTTAGAGTAGAGTTGCATCTTGGGTAATTCTCGGTTCCAGAGAGTGATGTGCAGTACAGAGATCGTGCTTCAGTCGACAGAGCAGATTCAGCAGATTAGACAGAGGTTATTGACCGCCCAGAGCCGACAGGAAAGGTTATGCAGACAGACGCCGGTCCGAGCTTGAGTTTCAGGTCGGCGACCTCGTACTCCTGAAGGCCTCTCCTTGGAGAGGAGTGATTCGATTCAGGAAGAGGGGCAAGTGGGGCCCCGGTATATTGGGCCTTTTCATGTGATTGCGGGGGTAGGCCGGGTGGCCTACCGTTTGGAGTTGCCAGCAGAGTTGGGACTGATCCACGACACCTTTCATGTGTCGCAATTGAGAATATATATAGCCGATGAGTCGGCAGTGGTTCCATTAGAAGACATTCAGGTGGATGCAAGCCTGAATTATGCCAAGAGACTAATGGTCATCAGAAATCGGAAGATCGAGATTCTGAGGTATAAGGAGATACCTCTGGTGTTAATGCGGTGGCAGCACCGGAGGGGATCGGAAATGACCTGTGAGCTGGAACGTGAGATGTGGGAGCAGCATCCGGAGCTATTTCGGAGTGAGACTTCGAGGGCGAAGTCTAGTTCTAGTGGGGAAGAGTTGTAACAGCCCGGAATTTCAAGTATTGTAATAATTATGTTTCTGGGGTGTCTTAAGAGGGGACTCGGCGAGTTAGAGCCTAGACTCGCCAAGTAGGATCGCAGACTTGGTCGCGGGTTCGCGACTGGACTCGACGAGTCCAGATATGGACTCGGCGAGTCTGCGCTGTTTAGCGAAAACCCTAACCGTTTAGGTTTGGGACGTATAAGAGGCACTTATTGGCCGTCATTGTTCATTTTGGTCTTCTGGGAAGAACCCTAAATCTATTGGGTGCATCTGGAGCAAAGTTTAAGGGCCATTGTTGATCTTGGAAGAGTTGTTGTGCAAGGAAGAGAAGGGCTTGACTAAAGGAACAACAAAGGAGTCACGTCCTGAGGATTTGGGGACACAGAGGGCACATTATTCAGGTAAGAATTCGAGATATGCTTTGTTATGTTGATGTGTTTATGGAATTAGGGTTTGTGGAACCCTTTTGTGATTAGATTGAATGCTACCCTAGTCCCCCAACCGATTGTAACTCTGTATTGGGACCTTTGGAGGTCCAGGATGTCCCATGCCTGTGCATTTCGGGAATTGATGAAGGCTTTGGATTGGAATCCTTATGCCTTAGGTCAAAATGTGAATTATGAATCATGGGGTGTATCATGAGCACCAAAATGAGGACCTTACGTGATGGACCAGTCTAGGAAGGCCAGGCCTATGGATGGTCGGAGTAGTTCTGCCATTAGAAAGCAGTTTGAGCAGTTGCATGGCATGAACTCGCCGATTCCGATGAACAGACTCGGCGAGTAGCTTGAAGAATAACTGGGACTCGTCGAATTGTTCTTCGGACTCGGCGAGTTGAGTCGGGGTGGCCCCGCGATTCTTCCAGGAGGAACTCGTCGAGTAAAAAGGGGATACTCGACGTGTAGAAAGGGAATTTTAAGGAATCGGTGAGTCAAGGGCGAGTGGACTCAGAGTCGTTGAACTCGGCGAGTCTTGGGGTGACTTGGCGAGTTAGATCGCGGGTTGAGTGAAGTTCTGAGTATGGGAACTCGGCGAGTCTTAGGGTTGACTCGGCGAGTAGGGTCAGTCAGGGGTTGACTTTGACCTTGTCTTTGACCAAGGATTGACCAGTGGTTCCAGGGGTATTTTGGTAATTGTTGTTATTGTTTGAGTTCAGTGCATTGGTGACTGTCCAGAGGTGGAGATCGTATCAGTGATCGGAGCAGCTTGAGCTATCTGTTCAGTCGACAGTTTCGAGGTGAGTTATCCTCACTATATCGCTAGGGTTTATGGCACCAAGGCCGACCCTTTTTACCGGATGGAAATCTGGGTAGTTGTCATTATATGTTATGGGCCGGAAGGCATTGCTAGGTGGACCGGAAGGTCATGGCCTGGAAAGGCGTATTTATGCATTTAGTATGTTGACTGATTCATAGGGTAATGTTATGCTAGTGACCGGCTAGACCGGCATCTTGTTTAGAGTAATGCTATGGTATGTGATCTGTTGATCGATTGTTATCTATGAACTGCTATATGATTATTTGTTATGTTATGTATGCATTGTATGCTTATGGGCCGGAAGGCGATATGTTATGGGCCGGAAGGCAATATATTACGGGCCGGAAGGCGATTATATTGTGTTGAGGACCGGAAGGTCAGGGCCTTGAAAGGCGTATATGTGGTTGGTATTCTGGGGGTATCTCACTAAGCTTTCGGGCTTACAGTTGTGGTTTTATGTTTCAGGTTCTCAAGAGTTTGTGGCAAGGCAAAGGCGTGATTGTACATTTCCTCGCGTTGGTGTTTTATGATATGAACCTGGGAAAATACTCTGTTTAATAATGTATTGAAAACCTTTTTGTAACAATGTTAATAAAATGGGTGATTTTGAAAAGTTTTAATTGTTTTGAAATTTTGGATGTTACACAACGAGATTTCCCGTGCTCGTTTTTGGACTCTCGTTGTTCATAGTGCTATTGATCGACTTCTCATTCCGATCATAGAAGGTTCGTGTATGGCTGCTATTCAGATTTTCCACACAACCAACATCATGTTGGCTAATACTTCATGATTCACATTTATCGGCTCCATACTAGAGACGATGCTTCGCAATGTTCCAGCTGTAAGTGAGGTTATGCGAACCTATCGCAGTCAACCAGCATCCAGTCTTCATTCCTTGACTAATGTTGTATGACAGATACTTAAAGAGGCTGACAAACCAAAGAAGGGAGGAAAGAAAAGAACTGCGAAGGATGGTCCATCTGAACAAGCCCAAACACGAAATAAGAATGTAAAGAGAGCAGCTCGCAAGCCACGAACTCCAACGCCAAGTGTTAAAGAGGACTCACAGTCCAACACTATCTCTGAGATTCGCGTCGAAGAGCCAGTACAACATGAACAAGATGACACAGGTGCGACTTCGTATCCATAGGTTTTGAAGCCTATCATTACCAATCCTGAGGTAATGTTTTCTATGCCAACGTCAATTCCCATTACTGATGATTTCTTTCAAGATTACACTTCACCATCACCAACTGCTATAACAACTCCAATCACGATTGCGCCTCTTCCAAGTTTCTCCATGGGAATTTCGCAACCCCAGATCACTGTTGCATAGTCTACTCCCTTATTCACTGATTCTACAACAACAACAACCACAAATACTAGTGAACCTCTAGTTTCTATCAACACATCTGATGCAAGGGCACGTGCTTCAGGTTTTCACTCTTGGTCATTCTACACCTCCCATCTCACGTTTACGACAGGATGATCCAGATACCGTTTTTGGGGATGATGAAGATTTTGAAACTTTTACTTATAGTCCTTTCACAGTTCAAGAAGAAAGTGATGATGATGTTCCAATCACCAAAAGGAAACTCAAGGCTCTCAATGTGAAATTAGATTCAATACTTGAGTCTACCCAAGCCTCTTCCAGCAGTACTTATTCTCAGGTAACTGTCAAGGCTTTTCTTGAAACTCCCACTACAGAACACGCTGTGAATCTCACTAAAGCTAACCTAGTTGTTGAGAATTCTGCAACCACATGCAAGGAAGCGACCAGAAAAGTTGATAAACTACTCTCTGACATTCAATCTTTTATGGGTGAATTTCGCACTTTATTTTAATCAAATACAGTTAAAGCAAATCAATTCATCACCAGTCTTGGAACTACCATTCGGACTGAGATGGATACTCTAGAGAATGTTCGCCTGGTCTTCAGTCTGACAATACCGAATTTCAATCCTTCGTTTACTCCAAAATTAAGAAACTCCAAGAGGATTTATCCTAAGAAAGCAAAATAATGGATGCATTAGCTGTTAAAACTCAAAAACTCAAAGTTATGTATGTACAATTGGAGCAGAAAAACTCTTAGATTGCTGAGCTAAAGTCCAAACGAGCTGTAATGAAGAGTTTTATTGTTGTTGTGAACGCCTTACACTCGGATCTTAATGAGACTCGTAACTCTCTAATCACGATCATTGTCCGGAAGCATTTGGCTGATAAACTTAGGTTTGTGTTTGTAATGCATAACAAAGTCTAGTTCATTTCCGAAACATGGGGGAGATAATGTGAAGCAAATCACAAAAGAATCCCAAAAAGCAACTGGAACATTTGGTGAAGCTGAAAAGGAAAAGGCTTCTGGTGAAACCAAAAAGACTAAGGAATCTTAATCGAAGGATAATGAAGCTTCGGGTTCAAAAAGCAAATAAAAACTCATAAATGATGATTATGAAGAAGAAGAAGAAAAAAATTTGAAACTCAAGAGAAAAGTATGTGATGCAGTTGTTGATGAGAACATGTGAATTGCAAGAGGGGCTGAAGCAAGAGAAAAAGAGCTTCGTGATGCTCAGACTGCACTTGAAGCTGGAAAGTTGTTATTTCCTCCATGGTTTATGGAGCGAATTATGAAAGAAGCAGTTGAAAACCGGAGCATTCACTGGTTAGAACCAGTCACTTCTTTTGATATGGAGAACAAGCTAGATTCGCAATTTGATTTCCTTATCATACCGAAAGCATTTTTGTTTCGCAGCTTGGTGGTGATAGCGAATGTTCTAGATTCGGATGAAAATGTGAATAAGTCCTTAATGGAATTTTATCTTAAACATGCCAAGCCACAATACCAGACCTGGATTTCACGGGAAATCACTGCTATCAAGTTTATTAGGCCGATTGAAACTGAAAGTTTTGTCAATGTCAAATTTAAAACAACTCGAGGTTCTGCGAATTCTGTGTTTGAACTTTCTCTCATAGACCCGCCATGTTTAAATACTTTTGATTGGATCACTCTGCTACATATTTTGATAACAGACGAAAAGAAGTACGAACCCATTGTAGCACATATCAAGAGAATGTTAGTTTCGTACATCCATGAAGTAGCGAAGATGGATATTGAAATAACTACTGTGTTACGAAAGAAACCAACCATTCTTCCTCAAGGTTCTGCTAACGACATTGAAAATACGAAGATGGGGAAAATAGAAACGGACAACTGGACGGTGATGTTTCAACGTGGATCTAGAGAGAGACGAGATATTCAGAAATGTTTGTTTTCTTTTTCCAAATAAACACCTGTTTTCCGCAGTCTGCTTGAATTACATTTTGGAAATTACTGGTAATTGGAATGCGAATGATGATACCGTGAAGAAGTGTTATTCAAATATGATCATATGTTATATAGCAGTTCATAGTACTCTTCTTAGTATCATACCCAAGATCCTTAAGACGAAGAAAAGAACACAACCACAGTGAAGAGTCTCCTGCCTCCATTAATGCAAAGGGGGAGATTGTTGTGTCATATGAATTGCATCAATTGTTTTATTATTTAGTCCATGTTTTGTATAGCGGGTTGCGCATGTCCATACATTTATCTATTATTAGAGTTTTACTATTTAAAGTACATGCATGCACCGTATCTTGTAATCATCCAAGTTGTAAACCCTACACAACCTTTACAGTAGCAGTTCTTTATCGAGCTCTTCTAAGGTTGTGCTTATTAATCATTCGGCACAACTTTGATCTTCTTTATGTGTTTTGATTCTTTTACCTATTTGAATATAATTTATCATCTAAATTTTATTCTTATCACACGAGACTGGTGGGAGGAGGTTACCCAGGAGGTGGGATCAGCGAATGTGGATGAGATGTCTTGGGAGGAGTTGGTGAGGAGGTTTGATCAGGAATTTGCACCGTCCATTGAGGTGCAGGGTCTAGTGAGAGAGTTTCAGGATTTGCAGCAGACTACAGAGACTGTGGTGGAGATCACCTCCAAGTTTTGGGAAAGGGCACTATTGGTTCTGCAGTACGATGCAGACGTAGAGATGAAGAATACCAGATATCATTCTATGCTGAGAGATTAAATCAGAGAGTTTGTGAGTTTTTCAGGGTGAAAGACCCTGAATGACATGTGGAGAAGGCCTGGGAACGGGAAATTGAGATAGAGCTTCACACGAAGCGGAAGCCGGAGAAGGTTCAGATGCTTGTGGGTTAGGCTAAGAAGCCTAAGACCTCTGATCCTCTCAGCAGGGGCCAGAAGAGTCGTGGCCGATGTGCCAAGTACGGTAAGCCACACAGTGGAGCTTGTTGAGCGACAGACTTGGCATGTTATTCATGTGGCTAGCCGGGCCACATGAGCAGGGATTGCCTCAAGAAGGGCTTGATTTGTTTTCACTGCAACCAGATCGATCATAAAAAGGCCGATTGTCCGAAGATGGTTAGAGGAGGAGGAGCAGTAGCGGCACCTACAGCCGCCACAATGAGGATTACTAATGGCCGCCTGGTCAAGGCGGAAGCTCCTACGGTGAAGAGGCTCGAGCAGCGCCAGACGTCGTGACTGGCATGTGATATATTTCTGTCCTATTTATTTTATTGTTATGCTTATGTTATTATGATCTTGTATAGGGACCTTCATGGTCAATTGTTTGTCGGCTCATATTCTTTTTGATTAGGGTGCTACCCGATCATTTGTATCTCTTGCACTCAGCAAGAAGTTTCGAGATGCTTCGGGGACTTTGGATTCCGCACTCAAGGTGGAGATTGCGGATGACCGCATTGTGAGCGCTGTGAGGGTTTTTTTAGAGGAGTGTTCTGAACATGTTCGGGGAAAGGTTTCTTATTGATTTGGTTTCGATTCCTTTGCGAGGATTGAAGGTGATCATCGGGATGGCATGGTTGGGGCTGAACAGAGCCATGATAGATTGCGAGCGTCAGCTGGTGAGAGTTCGAACCCCAAGTAGGGGAGAACTAGTTATTCATGGAGAGAGAGCCTCACATGTTCCAGCTCTTTGTTCGGATGTGAGGGCTAGGAGACTCCTTCGGCAGGGTTGTTTTGGGTTTTTGGCGTATGTCTCGGATACGAGGGTGGAGGCCACACCAGAGATAAGCATGGTACCGATTATGCAAGATTTTTCTGATGTATTTCCAGAGGAGTTTTCTAGGGTGCCTCCTGAGAGGCAAGTAGAGTTTCGTATTGACTTAGTGCCTGGTGCGGCTCCGATAGCCAAGGCATCGTATCGTCTAGCTCTGCCTTATATGCAGGAGTTGTCTATGTAGCTCCAGGAGCTGCTAGACTGGGGATTTATTCATCTGAGCAGTTCCCCATGGGGAGCACCGATCCTGTTTGTAAAAAAGAAGGATGTGTCACACATGATGTATATTGATTATCGGGAGCTAAACAAGCTATAGGTGAAGAACCTTTATCCACTTCCGAGGATTGATGATTTGTTCGATCAGCTTCACGGTGCATCTTGGTTTTCCAAGATTGATCTTCAGTCAGGGTATCATTAGATGATGATCAAGGATGAAAACATAGTGAAAACGGTGTTCAGAACTCATTATGTTCATTATGAGTTTGTGGTGATGCCATTTGGGCTCACCAATTCTCCAGCGACGGTCATGGATCTCATGAACTAGGTTTGCAGAGCGATGCTGGATCGGTCAGTGATTGTTTTCATTGATGATATTTTTGGTCTATTTGGAGACCAAGGAGTAACACAAGCAACATATAAGGGAGATGTTAGAGACCTTGAGGAAGGAGAGGCTTTATGCCAAATTCTTGAAGTGTGATTTTTGGTTGCGTGAGGTGCAGTTTTTGGGGTACATCATCAATCAAGAGGGTATTTTGGTTGATCCGTCCAGGATTGTGGCGGTAGTGCGTTGGATGATTTTTTAGTGTATTGTGATTCTTCTATTTCAGGATTAGGAGTTTTTCTGATGCAAAGGGGGCATGTGATTGCTTATGCCTTGAGGCAGCTGAAGCCTCATGAGGCGAAGTACCCTACTCATGACTTGGAATTGGGGGCGGTGGTGTTCGCCCTCAAGATTTATAAGCATTATTTATATGGGGTCTGATGCACCATTTTCACCGATCAGAAAAGTTTGAAGTATTTCATGGATCACCAGAATTTCAATACGTGATAGAGGATATGGCTGGATGTAGTAAAAGATTATGACTGTGAGATTTTGTATCATCCTGAGAAGCCCAATGTGGTGGCCGATGCTTTGAGCCGTAAGGCGGCGAGTGCTTCGATCCGAGATGTCTACTTGAGGATGATGGTAATTTCACCTTTATGGGAGATGATCAAGGAGGCACAGGTGGAGGGATTGAAAAAGGAGAACTGGAAGATTGAGCAGATTCGGGGTCAGATTCTATTGTTTGTTCAAGATAGTCAGGGTCTATTGACTCAGTGCGTCATGGTTTGGGTTCTGGTATTTGGGGGAGTGAGACAGAAGATCTTGGAGGAGGCTCACAAGTCCAAGTTTTCTTTCCATCCCAGGACCACTAAGATGTACCGAGACTTGATATTAAGTTATTGGTGGCCCTGCATGAAGCGGGAGGTTGCATGGTTTGTGGAGTGGTGCTTGACTTTCAGAAAAGTCAAGGCTGCGCATCAGCAACCTCATGGCAAGATGCAACCGTTGGAGATTCCTGTTTGGAAATGGGAAGACATCACGCTGGATTTTATTACGAAGCTTCCCGAGACTGCATGCAGAGTGGATTCTATTTGGGTTATCTGGATCAGTTGACCAAGAGTACGCATTTCATTCCGATCCAGGAGAGCATTTCTGCAGAAAAATTAGCCAAGGTTTATGTCCGTGAGGTGGTGACACGTCATGGGGTGCCAGTATCGATGGTTTCAGACTAGGATGTTCGCTTTACTTCCAGGTTTAGGAAGCGGTTTCATGATGAGATGGACACTCGTCTCCTTTTTGGTACAACATTTCATCCACATACCGACGGGCAGAGTGAGCGGACAATTTAGACTCTTGAGGATATGATGCATGCGTGCGTATTGGATTTTGGTGGGAGTTGGGATACGTATCTTCCGTTAGCGGAATTTTCGTATAACAACAGTTATCACGCTATCATTGATTAACCTCATTTTGAGACGCTCTACGGGAGAAGATGCAGGACCCGGATTTGTTGGGGCGAGGTCGGTCAGTGATTCATGGGAAGTACCGAGGTGGTACTGAATACCACTGAGCTGATTTAGAAGGTTTGGAGCAGGCTCTAGATAGCTCAGAGTTGGTAGAAGAGCTACCCTGACAAGCACCGATATGACTTAGAGTTCCAGGTGGGGGATATGGTTCTCCCGAAGGTGTCACCTTGGAAAGGTGTCATCTGGTTCAGGAAGCGAGGCAAGCTCGGTCCCTTCATAGTTTTGGCTCGGGTGGGACGGGTAGCATATCTCCTTGATCTTGCATCTGAGCTTAGTCGTATTCATAGCACATTTCATTTTCTCACTGCGGAAGTGTTTACTAAATGATTTCATAGTCATGCCTATGGAGCATATCCAGGTGGACGATCGCCTGAATTATATCGAGGAACCGGTGGCAATTTTGGATCGAAAGACTATAACCTTGAGGAACAAGGTTGTAGAGTTGTTGAAGGTGCAGTGGTGGCACCGCAAGGGGTCAGAGTGGACTTGGGAGCCCGAGGAGGAGATGCGGGAGCTTTACCCAGGATTGTTCGAGGCAGCGGACTTCGAGGACGAAGTCTGATTCAAGTGGAGGAGAATTATAATACTTAGTTCCGGTATGAGCTTATTTTTCCAAATTGTTTATATTTTCTTTGGGACACACCGTGTTCGAAGCTTCAACACGGCGTGTCGAGATAACTTTGGCCGCAAAGATTAATAAACCAATACGACAGGTTGGGGTGCCTCAACTCGGTGTGTTGGCATCTAGGAAGGAAACCTTAATTTTTAAGGTGTTGCACCCTATTTAAAGGCCTTAAGTCCATTGGTTGGCCTCCTTACCAGCCTCCTCTGTCCAAAAACCCTAAAAGTATGTATCATCTTCCTTAGTGAGTGTGTGAGCTTGTGGAGGGCCTTGAGTGTTGATTTTTTTATACTCTTTTGAAGGAGCTTTGAAGTTTGAAGGTGTCTAGCTTGGAGGGAAGGCTTTAGATCTAGAATCTTCCCACTTGCTGCTGTGACAACCCAACGTTATTCCGTTATATAATTCCGTTTTCGCTAACTGAATATGTCGTTTTATAAAAAGTTCCATAATTTGGAGTCGTCAAATAAATAAAAATTTATTTATTTATTTATATTTCATGTGATCATTATCATAGTAAATTAAATATAACTCGTTAATTTTATTTACATATAATGGAATAAAGTTATATTATTCAACCACTTAACCCGGGTAAAAAGCTTAAACTCCGTTAAACTTTAGCATCGGGTAGCCGTGTACCGGGTGCAACACCCAAGACCTATATAAGGAAGGTGTAACACTTCCTTGAACCCTTTTACCACTCAAACACCTCTCTCTCACTACTTCCTCTCTCTAGCTCGTTTTCGGCTCCAAAACCACAAATCCCGCCTCCAAAACGTAAGATCTTCAACCCTAACTTGTTCTAAACTTGTATCATTGTTATTATAGCTTAAAAATCATATGATTGGGGTATGATAAAGGAGTTTACTACCTAAGAACCTCCTTAGGCCGTAAACACCCAAAAGTTGGCCAAAAGTCCCAAATTTCCTTCTTTTAAGCGTGGATACTAGTTAGGGATTTTACCTAGGAGTGTTTGAGCATCAAAACCACAACTTTTAGGGCATTAAAGAGGGTTTACGGCCCAAGCACATGCTTAGGCCGTAAACACCCTTTTTCCATGTAAAATGCCCCAAAAACCCTTCCAATGCATGTTTAGACTGGGGATATGATTTTAGGAAATTCCATTTCGAGTTTGGGACCATTAAACATCACATTTTGAGGGGTAATTTAGAGTTTACGGCCCAAGCATAAGCTAGGACCGTAAACTCCCCCAAACCTCACCAAATGAGGGTTTAAACCCCCTAATTAGCCCTAGACCTTCACTAGAAAATTAAAGGGGTTGATTTAAGGGCCTTAGCACCAAAATTGGGGAGTGAACAAGAGTTCACGGCCAAGCCATGAGGCTTACGGCCATAAACTCCCAAGGAGTGGCCTTTGGGCCGTAAACTCCAAGGGAGTAAACTCTTGGACTCCCTAGTACCCTCTTTTTGGCCTTGTACAATCCCCGAGAACCACTTCTAACCCATAAGACCTCGAAATCGATTTTAGGATATGTAGATGTTTTAATAAAAAGTATAAGTGAGTAATTACTTGTAAAACATATATCTCATATTTTAATAGGGACTTAAAAGGTGTACAAGTCCTTAATTGACTCCAAACGCTCAACCGACACTTGCACCCGATTTCCTCGATTTCAGGTGAGTTCATACCCCTTAATGAACCTTTCTAATGTTTTCATATGTTTTAGGGGGGGATACAAGTCAAATATACATTTTTATGGAAATCAATCACATGTGATTTACTATCGATCCGTAGTTCAAATCACATGTGATTTATCACTATGCTTTATAAAAGAACTTTACGCTTTCAAAACTACTTTGGAAAAATAAACTATTTTCTAAACGCTTTCTTTGGTCAAGATTTTTATTAAATTACTTTTCTTATAAAATGTATCTACACTAATACATTTATATAAGTAAGACTTGAAGGACTTAGGACCGATAGCTCGCCTTATTTCCTGTTCTTGTTTGATGTGGGGTTAGGGTATTTGTTATTCGTCCGACTGTCATTGATTTCTTAGTTATATATCATGTATATTGGTGTTAGATACAAGCATTTTCATCTCATTCGATGCCTATATTACTTAATTGCCAAGAACCATACACACTAAGTTAACTATAATAGGTATAGTTAAGGTCACTACTACTTGTTACCGCTACTACTATACATACTATAATTCATACTATTACAAAACGATACATGAATAAGAGAACACACTATGAACTACATAAAAGACTACTACACTATATTACAAGAGAAAGCACTAATCCGGAAGATAACACACTAACTCTCTACAAGATACTCTACGCGCTACATACTGTGACCAGAGCTTTTCGGAAAGAAGGCGACGCTACATGTATAGATCTATACGGGGTAGACACTATTAGATCCCGACTGTTAACTTCAGTCCGAGCCGAGCAGGCCCAGGGATGGCACTACTTCACTACACTGTGTATGACCGGGAAGGTCATGGGATCCTCCATTCCTCACACTATTGGTCGCATAAAAAGAAATACACTATATCCACACTAAAATACTAAGACTAAAGTCTCAGTTAATATCCTGAAGTAAATAAGTATCTATTACTAATGGAAGTTCGCACCACTATCACTGTCAATAGGCATAACTTTTTTTTCTATCTACACTACATATTGGAGATTTAGTACCACAATTTTACAACAAACAGTTTTCAATGATAAAACTTACATGCAACTTAGGGTTTTTCACTTACGATGTATTTTCTGGAAAATATAGGATTTTCTAGAGTTTTCTACTAATTATAAATGTACATTGTAGCTTTTCACACTATATGTTCTAATACATTTTATACGTTAACCACACTAAATTCTTATGAACTCACCAGTTTTATGCTGATACTCGTTTTCAAAATAACTTGTATCCTCAGGTCAAAGATAGACAGGTACAGGTGCAACATTTTGGAGAAGATGGAGCATACAAGATCCATCTCTTATTTTTGTATTACTTTTGGTGTCCATTGAAACTTTACATAACACACTTGTAATTAGACTCACTATGTAATGAAATGGTTGTATGTTTCTTGTTTTTACTATTATGCAATTGTGATGATACTGTACATGACGTCCTCCACCCCGAAACGTATTCCGCTATATCGGTTTTGGGGTGTGACAGATTGGTATCAGAGCATTGTTTATAGTGAATCAAGTATATCAACCTATAAAAGATATACGAACTATAAACACTTCGGGACTAAAACACCCTGACCAAGAATATATACGGTTAAGTATTTAAAAGATTTAACTAAGTATATATACACACACCTCTATAAAACATAGAAGTCAGTATCGCAGTAGAACAGAACAAAAGTATTAAGATTGTTGGACAGCACAATTGGGCTTAGAGACATGTAGTCACATCTGGGGGGATGTAGCCTGATCAACTACATTTTTTTGGGAGTGACTAGCATGTGCCTAAGTTGGTTGTGGTGTTGCAACAAGTCTAAAACTTACCAACACTACCACAATAACGTTAGCATAAGAATACTATAGGTGTATTCTGTACCACTAAAATATAAATATGTGAGAACTAAAAAGGGTCGTTACTAGTGGAGCAATAGTTGCTACATGGATACTTTCCGGTTACCTGTGATTAGGGCGTTATAGACTTAGAATTTGTGATCTTTGCTTTACTTCCTGTTCCTTGTTTGGTTGTGGATTTAGAGTTGGGGTCACTTATTCGAAGGACTATCCTACCCCGGTCACATGTAATTAGTATGCATTATGCAAGTATTGGTCTAACTCATGACGATCGCATTATAAGTATTTTAGGTTAGTATGTCTATTAATCTTCCTTTCCTTTTTTCTCGCATAGATATCATGGCTGGCTTCCACCTTCCTGGCGATCCGTACTACCCAAACCAGGGCAATGGGGGATGGCTCGACGAAGAGTCGGACGATGATCACCATATCCCTCTGGATGACCACCGAGCAGAAGGATTTTCGGATAGCTTCGACTCCGAGCCAGAAGTTAACAACCTACCTCCGGAAGCTCCGAACCCCAGCCCCCGTCCGGTATTTCAGGGTCCCACTCCCCTGTGGGCAATATCCTTGAACCGATGGAGCAAGGAGTAGGGCCAGCCTTTACCTTACAATGGAGACCGAAGCTTCTACAACTTAAGCGAAGGAGGATCAGCAGATCGAGTTCTACCCATCATGGTCCGAAGGATTGCCAAGAATGTCGAGCAGGGTCAAGCAGGCATTAGTCGAGTTGTAGAAATGGATGCCAACTCGAATCTCAACACTGTTCGCATCCGCTAACTTGAAGAAGCCATGGACAGGACAAGGAGGACCAATGAGGCTCTACAAAAACAGCTAGCTGCATCCCGAGCTGAAGTTAGGGAACTCCGAGCACGCCAAAGGACTCATGAGCGACACCTTCAGGAAGTTATGCGTCAGCTAGCGGATCTGAGGGTTCGCCCAACAAGTAATCGTCGCCAGTAGAAGACGTCTAGTTACCTCACTCTTTTGTTTAAAGGACTAGCCTTCCCTCTCTATGTTTCGTAGATCACTTGTCTGTAAACATTCCTAGCTCAAAAGTACTCTAATTAAACCTCTAGACTGCCAACATTTTCCTTATGGTTTGATGTAAGACCTACTGTTAGGTCATTTTTCATGAACTTGTATTACATCATTAATACCAGTAAATTGGCAGTTAACTACTCTATTACTATGACTCTCATTCTGATCTTTGGATTATGTTGATTTAATCCATGAAACACTTTATTCATATTCGCAATAGACTCTCACTATTGTTATCATTTCTATGATCTTCCAGTGAAAGATGCCTCCACGAAAGCGTCCAAACAGAGGAAGACCGGCAACTCAAACCCTTACTCCGCCACCTCCTCCTCCGCAGTTCGATCCAGTGCTGTTCCAAACGGCTGTGACTGTAGCTGTGACAGCAGCCATGGCTCAAATGAACTCTGGTGATGCGAGCGGTGGCAACTCTAGATTTGGTGAAGTCCACCAAAGAGTGCAGGGATGCACTTATAAGGACTTCATGAACTACAAACCTACCTTTTTCGATGGCACCAGAGGAATTGTAGCATTGTCTCAGTGTTTCGAAAGGACCGAAGCTGTCTTTGAAATGTGCTCTTGTCCCGAAGAGAGCAAAATCTTCGCTACTGCCACCCTCACCAACAGGGCCTTGACATGGTGGAACAACCATGTCAGTGCACTCTCCTTGGTAACAGCAAATGCCATGGGCTGGGACACTCTGAAGGACCTCATGAGAGGAGAGTACTGCCCTAGGGGCGAAGTTCAGAAACTTGAAGAGGAACTCTGGAACCTTAAGATGAAAGGGACCGACATAACAACTTACACGGCCAGGTTCTGCGACTTGGCGGCTATGTGTCCCAATATGATCCCATCTGAAAGCAAGAAGATAGAACGATACATTTGGGGTTTAATGCCCCCGTATCAAGGAAACGTTCTAGCCTCACACACTACCACCTTCGACAGCGCCAAGGAATTGGCCCAGAGTCTAATCAATCATGAAGTCTCTTCCACTCCAGCAACAGCAACCACACCTGCCACTGCACCACCCGATTCAGCTAACAAAAAGAGAAAGCGTTGGGATAAGAAGAAAGGCAAGAAAACTCAAACCTCCTCCAAGGATCAGCAAATTGTGGCGGTCCATGCTGCCACCACTCCAGCCACTCCTGCACCGACAAAATCTTATGTTGGGAACCTGCCCAAGTGTCCCAAGTGCCCTTTCTACCACAACGGCCCCTGCCGTGAATTGCAGTGTTCCAACTGCGGCCGGAAGGGCCATACTGTCCGATTTTGTAGCGCCCCACCCAAACCTATCTCGCAAGTTTCCGGCTCGGGAGTGACCCAGACTTGTTATGGCTGCGGTGAAGCTGGCCATTTCAAGAAAAGCTGTCTGAAGGCTGGGAATGCTGGGGGAACTGGAAGACTACTCGTTATTGGTCACAATGAAGCAGTGGCAGATCCCACAGTAGTCACGGGTACGTTTCTTCTCAACAACTCTTATGCCTGTGTCTTATTCGATAGTGGTGCAGAAAGAAGCTTTATAAACCAAAACTTTAAACACCTACTTAGACAATCCCCATAACCACTAAAAGAAACATTCATCGTAGAAATGGCTAACGGGAAGACGAAAAGCTCTAATGAAATCTACATAGGTTGTACCCTCACGTTAGACGATCACTCATTTCCAATCGACCTCATACTAGTCTCAATCAAGAGTTTCGATGTCATTGTTGGTATGGACTGGTTGAGTCTTCATCGTGCTGATATCCTATGCTTCGACAAAGCCATTCGCCTGAATCTTCCGAATCACGAAACTCTATTGATCTATGGAGACAAACCCGGTACAAGCCTTTGTATCATCTCCAGTATTCAGGCCCAGAAATACTTGCGTAAAGAATATCGCACCTTCCTTGCTCACATCGTCGACACAAGTCAGAAAGTGAAAGATCCAAAAGACATCTTGTTGTATGCGATTTCCCTGACATCTTCCCAGAGGATCTTCCAGGTCTACCTCCAAAACGTCAGGTTGAGTTCAGAATCGACCTAGTCCCAGGAGCTACCCCCATAGCTAAGTCGCCCTATCGTTTAGCGCCTGCCGAGATGCAAGAACTATTCGGTCAACTCAACGAGCTGCTCAGCAAGGGCTTTATAAGATCAAGTTTCTCACCTTGGGGAGCTCCGGTCTTGTTCGTAAAGAAGAAGGACGGATCGTTCCGTATGTGCATCGACTATAGGGAACTCAACAAAATCACAGTCATAAATCGCTACCCTCTCCCTCGTATCGACGACCTGTTCGACCAACTACAAGGGGTGAGTTACTTTTCCAAAATTGATCTTAGGTCCGGGTACCACCAGTTACGGGTACTTGAGGAGGATGTTCCGAAGACAGCCTTCCGAACCTGTTACGGAAACTACGAGTTCGTGGTGATGCCCTTTGGATTGACTAACGCACCCACAGTGTTCATGGATTTGATGAATAGGGTGTGTTGTCCGTACTTGGATCAATTCGTCATCGTCTTTATTGATGATATACTCGTCTAGTCTCGGAGCAAGGAAGAACACAAGGATCATCTACAACGAGTCCAAGAAACACTACGATCTGAGAAGCTATATGCGAAGTTCTCTAAGTGCAAGTTTTGGATCCGAAGAGTTTAATTCTTAGGACACGTGGTTAGTGAAGAAGGAAAATATGCGGATCCCTCCAAAATTAAAGCTATTGAGAACTGGTCAGCACCGAAGACGCCTACAGAAATTCGTCAATTTCTAGGCCTCGCTAGCTACTACCGCAGATTCATCCAAAACTTCTCTGTGACAACCCTATTTTTCCCAAAAAGCATTGTAAACACTCGAAAGCTAAAAAGCAACGAAATTAACCTCGAAAATAAAGTGTTCAAGTATCTAAGTTGGGATACATCAAATATTAGATATCATGCCAAGGTTTCCAAAAACATAAAGAACGCTCAAAACCGGGTTATATTGAAGAAATTATAACCACTCGTATATTTACGACACGACGTTAAAACATTATTTGACATAAAAATTAGAACCTCAATAAAATACATTTTAGCCTTAAGTATCTAAACCAAAGTCGTAGATCTCGTTGAAAGGTGAGCGTACATAAAAAGATCGCCCAAATTGGACCTCGTATGAAGAAGTTACGAATTTTCAAAGTTTCGTAACAGTAGTAGAGGGCTAAAAACTCAGATTGAAGATCGAGTGTTATTTAGCTATCGCCACCTAAACGGAAGTTGAAGATCTCCTCAGTGGTAATAAAACAATAAAAAGACAAACGAAAACCGACGTCGAATAAAGAACCTATGAATTTTTAACGAACTTTAGGAGGCCCGGCCTATTAAAAATATATCATTAAAAATAAAGTCAAAACTAGCCGACGGAGTCTAAAGGAAAGTTGTAGAGCATAATCTCACCTACGCGTGGATATAAAGAACGCGAAAAACGGAGCTCGTACGCGAAAGTTACGGAATTTAGAAGTCGGAAGCAGGGATTACGCCCCGCGTACCCTGGGAGTACGCCCCGCGTACTAGACCCAGAGTCAAGTCTCATCGACCCGCCCAAGCTACGCTCGGCTAGACCCAGTAGTCCCATCGACCCGCCCAAGCTACGCTAGCTAGACCCGAGTCGTAAGCCATGACGCCACTTTACGCCCCGCGTACTCCGGAAGTACGCGCCGCGTACGGGGTTTTCCAGCCCTATAAGTAGAAGGCATAAGCTTTGAGTTTAAACACACATTCACAAACCTCCAGATACTCTCACATTCTTCTAAAGCTCCAGAGACCATTCCATCACCTCGGTTTCCGCACTCGACCCCCGACGAAAGATTTACGCTGCAGAGATCCCCGAAGAGCCTGACGACACAACCATCCGCGGTCGAAGTTCTGCTCAAACCTAGCCTCTCTCTTCAAACTTAACGAGTGAGTTCATACCCCTACTTTTCAATTCTTTTCATGTTTTAGGGGGGGAATACAAGTACATTATGAGTCGAAGTATCGTTTTTATAAACATCTTTATGCTTAGAAGGCTATTATATCACCAAGTTATTGTTACTAAATGAAAATATACTTTTGAGAAGCTATAACGAACATAGCTAACAAGTTATTCATACACTTTACGTATACATCTTGACAAATGAAATACTTTCAAATGAAGTAAAGTCTGTTATCATCGTAAATCTGTTTATACCTAGTAATGTGAGACAGCTTCACGTACGTTCGAGTATGCATTATTAAGTCCTGTATTATATACCATAATCCCTTGTAGGGGGAGCGTGATACTTGTGTATAGATCTATACGGGATTGACAATCCCACACCTAAGCTGTTAGCTACAGCTAGGCCGGCAGGCCTGGGGTGACAAATGTCATAACAGTTCCAACGCCTGAAGAACGTTGTTACAGGCCATCATTGTCAATAGCATGGTTATAAAACTCACATAAAAGTATAAAAACAAGTTAGATTTACGAGATTCATACATGCATTTCAGTTTTCCATTTTATTGTTAATACAAATTTTATCATTATTATTCAAGTATGGAAAACACTAATGCACTCCAACACGGGAAACTTTTCAAATCATTTATAGAAAATATTGGATTTTCTGAAAACCTCGTTCATCGATTTACTATCAAAAACGGACATACTCTTCAATGCAAAAACACTTATGAACTCACCAACTTAATTGTTGACACTTTTTCGAAACCACTTGTATTTCTCAGGGAATCAGTAATTCAGGTAACCACCAGCTTTTGGAGAAGGAAACACTAAAGATGTTTTATTATTGAACATTTATCATCTCATTGTAATATTCTTTTGCTATTATGTATAACGCAACAACATACATTTTCATTATATATGTGATGGTTGTGTTACTTTCTTTACAATATTCAATAGTTGTGATACTACGTGAAGTTATCCACCCCCGAATGTTTCCGCCATTCTGGTTTGGGGGTGTGACAGATTGGTACCAGAGCATTGTTTATAGTGAACTAAGTATATCGAACCACATACGATATACAAACTATAAATACAAAGGGGACCAAAAACCCTCTGAAGAAACATTTTCATGAACAAAATACTTTCTTTTAAAGATATACATTTTTAAAAGCATGCATTAATCTCGTATCATAACAAGTTTTACTAAAAAGTATTAAGGCAAGTTACGACACTACGATTGAGCCTCAGGGTATGTAATCAGGTCGAGAATAAATATAGCTTGATCAACTATATTTATCCTGGACTTGACCAATGTACGTCGAGGAATGGTCATGGTGGACAACAAGCCAAGAACTTACCAAATACAAATTTAGTTTCGCCAAATTGAAATATTATAGGAGTATTATTAAAAATAGTTGTACAATAAAAATTATAGTTAAAAATAATAAGTCGTTAGATAGAAATTTCTTTTCTTATAAAGTCCTCATACATCTATCCTAGTACAGACAAATGGCCGGATTCCATTTACCAGGAGATCCCTACTACCCAAACCAAGGCAACGGCGGTTGGATAGAAGAAGACCCGGAGGAAGACCTAGAGGAAATCGAAGAAGAGGTCGAGGAAGAACCCGAAGGGGTTATCGAGGGAGAATTCGAAGTCGAAGTCGGAGAGGAATTCGAAGTCGAAGAAGAGATCGAGGAGATTTCTAGCGGGACAGACTCCGAGCCAGAAGTGTACGACCCTCCCATCCCTCATCCTCCCGAAATCAGACCATATCAACCGGGACCCATTCCCATGTGGGGAAGTCACCCCTACTACTGGAGCCGCCAACAAGGTGTACGCCCTCCTTTCGGCATGTGCCGAGATTTTTACAATGTCAGTGGTGGAAGCTCAGCTGATCGAGCACTTCCTGTTCTTGTGAACGCTATAGCTACCCAGAACTACGAGACGGACAGGCAAGCAACCAGAGTTCGCGAGGTCAATGCTGCTACCCAAGGTAACGCCGCTGACATCCGCCGTTTGGAAGGACTACATGAGAATACCCAAATCTACACGGGGACGCTTCAGAATCAAATGATAACGGCTCTGGCAGAAATAAGAGAGATGAAGGAACAACAAGCAGATCTTGAGAGGCGACTGATGGGAGTCAAACGGTCGGATGCCGAGTCTAGCTCCAAACGCCGCAAGTAGAGCTTGTTCGATGCCCAACAATTTTGTTATAGATTAGGATTTCGGATAAAAGTTTTTCCTTTATTTCCCTTGTTTTCCCTGTTGTATCCGTAATCGGAGATCTCTAGGAGGATCAAATTTTCCCGAACAAGATATGCAATGTAACACACCTCAGGTGTGACCTATATGTATAAATATGAAGTATTTCTTATTATATACCTCTCAGAAATTTCGAGTTTTACATTTCTATGCCTACCTTAAAACCATAAACTAAAGTCAAAACAAATTACAAGATGCAACTAACACACGATTGTCAAAACATTAGAAACTGATAGTATTCATTCTTATTTTTCTCTACCAGAACATGCCTCCTCGTAGATCAACACGCAGAAACTCAGCTTCAACACCACCTCCACCACCTCCTCCAATTATGGACACCGTTATGTTCCAGACTGCTGTAACTGCTGCTGTAACTGCAGCAATGGCACAAATGAGCAACAACGGATCGGGGGGAGGAACAAACAGTTTTACAAATGGCCAAGGTCAAAGCCATTCAGGGGTATGCACTTACAAAGACTTCACCAATGGAAAACCTATTCCCTTTTACGGGACTGGGGGAGTATTGGCTCTATCTCAATGGATAGAGAAAACAGAAGCTGTATTCGAAATCTGTGCATGTCCAAAAGAAAGCAAAGTAAAGTTTGCCGCTTTTACTTTCTCCGAACGCGCCCTGACATGGTGGAACGGCCACGTCCAAACACTAACCCTGGTGGTGGCAAACTCCATGGGTTGGGAAAACCTGAAAAGAATGCTCCTTCGAGAATACTGCCCAAGAGGCGAGATTCAGAAGCTTGAACAGGAACTGTGGAACCTCTCGATGGTAGGTTCGGATATAGCAGGTTACACCAACAGGTTCAGTGACTTAATAACGCTTTGCCCAGGCATGTTAACCCTGGAGAGCTAAAAGGTCGAGAGATACATCTGGGGACTATCACCCCAACTTCGTGGAAGTGTGCTAGCTTCCAGACCCTTGACTTTCGCCAGCACCAAGGAACTAGCGCAATCTCTTGTTGATCATGGTGTCTGTCAGGGAGTCGTGGCTATCATGGCTGAACCAACCAAAGGGAACAGCAACAATGAAATCAATGCCAACAACAACAACAAGAAGAAACTTTGGAACAAAAGGAAGGGACAAACTTCGCAAGAACCTTCAAAGAAGCAAATGGTTGTGGTTCATGCTGCTACTACCCCCACCACAACTCCTGCTACCCCTGCGCCAACAAAACCATATGCGGGGATTCTGCCCAAGTGCAGCAAGTGCAACTACCATCACCATGGTATTTGTCGCGAGATGTACTGCAAGAACTGTGACAGGAAAGGGCACACAGCCCGTTTCTGTAAAGCACCGGCACGACCAATCACTCAAGTTTCTGGCACTGGAGTAAGCCGGGCATGTTATGAGTGCGGAGAGACTGGACACTTCAGGAGGGATTGTCCCAAGGAAAGAAATATTGGCGATGTGGGGAGAGTGCTGGCAGTAGGACAGAGGGAAGCAATAGCGGACCCCACGGTGGTTACAGGTACGTTTCTACTCAACAACACTTATGCATGCATACTTTTTGACTGCGGTGCGGAGAGAAGTTTTGTGAGTCATAAATTCAAACACCTACTTAATCAAGAACCCCAACCACTCAATAAAATATTCACTGTAGAAATGGCAAACGGTAAAACAGAACACGCAAACGATTTTTACGTAGGGTGCACACTAAGTTTAAACGAGCGTTTGTTTCGAGTCGATCTTATGCCCATTTCCATAAGAAGTTTCGATGTCATCATCGGTATGGACTGGTTGAGCCTTCACCATGCCGATATCCTTTGCCACGAAAGGGCTGTTCGCCTAAATCTGCCAAACGGCAAATCTCTTGTCATTTATGGCGACAAACCTAGTTCAAGTTTACAAATCATTTCCTGTATTAAAGCACAAAAATATCTTCGTAAGGAATATCATGCCTTTCTAGCCCACGTAGTAGACAAGAAACGAGAATCGAAAGACATTAAAGATATTCCAGAAGTCTGCAACTTCCCGGATATTTTCCCAGAAGATCTTCCAGGAATCCCACCGGAACGTCAAGTCGAGTTCAGAATCGACTTAATCCCCGGGGCTACCCCTGTAGCAAAGTCGCCGTACCGTTTAGCCCCAGCCGAGATGCAGGAAGTATCCAGTCAATTAAACGAGCTGCTGAGCAAGGGATTCATCAGACCAAGCTTCTCACCATGGGGAGCGCCAGTCCTATTTGTGAAGAAGAAGGACGGATCCTTTCGCATGTGCATCGATTATCAGGAGCTAAACAAACTCACGATCAAGAACCGATACCCCTTACCGCGCATAGACGATCTATTCGACCAACTTCAGGGAGCAAGCTACTTCTCAAAGATCGATCTAAGATCTGGTTATCACCAACTGCGAGTACTGGAAGGAGACATCCCCAAAACGGCTTTCCGAACACGTTATGGTCACTACGAATTTGTAGTAATGCCCTTCGGATTGACGAATGCTCCAGCAGTGTTCATGGACTTAATGAACTGAGTATGTCGTCCCTTCCTGGATAAATTCGTGATCGTATTCATAGATGATATACTCATCTATTCAAGAAGCCAGGAAGAACACAGCAAACATCTCCGCCAAGTACTGGAAACATTAAGGGCAGAGAAACTTTACGCAAAATTTTCCAAATGTGAATTTTGGATTCGGAAAGTGGATTTCCTAGGACATGTTATAAGCAAAGAAGGAATACACGTGGACCCTTCCAAGATAAAGGCAATAGATAATTGGACTACTCCAAGAACTCCTACATAAATCCGGCAATTTTTAGGACTCGCCGGGTATTATCGAAGATTCATACCGAACTTTTCAAAAATTGCCAAGCCACTTACCACCCTAACCCAGAAGAATGTGACCTTCGACTGGGGAGAAAAACAAGACAGCGCATTTCAGACACTAAAGCAAGCCTTATGTAGTGCGCCCATCCTAACCTTGCCAGAAGGAACGGAGGACTTCGTGGTCTATTGTGATGCTTCAAACCAAGGACTTGGGTGTGTCTTAATGCAAAGAGGGAAGGTCATCGCCTACGCCTCAAGACAACTAAAGACGCACGAAGTGAACTACACAACGCATGATCTTGAGCTAGGAGCAGTCGTCTTCGCTCTGAAGATATGGAGACACTATCTCTACGGCACAAAATGTACCATCTTCACTGATCATAAAAGCCTCCAACATATCCTCAACCAGAAAGAACTCAACATGAGACAGAGGCGATGGGTAGAACTACTTAGTGATTATGAATGCGAAATTCGATATCACCCCGGAAAGGCTAATGTAGTGGCTGATGCACTCAGTCGGAAGGAGTACTCAGGTCGCCGAGTGAAATCCCTAACTATGACAATCCATTCACACCTGTTCACGCAAATCAAGGAAGCCCAAATAGAATCCTTGAAATCCGAAAATGTGACAGGAGAAGCCCTAAGAGGAATGGATAAGAACCTTGAGACCAAGAACAACGGAATTCGTTATTTCATGGATCGAATTTGGATACCGAAGTTTGGTGGATTCAGAGAAATCGTTATGGACGAAGCCCATAAAACACGATACTCCATACATCCCGGCTCCGATAAGATGTATCTCGATCTCAAGAAGTTGTACTGGTGGCAAAACATGAAAGCCGAAATTGCTACCTACGTAAGCAAATGCCTGACGTGTGCCAAAGTCAAGGTAGAATATCAGAAGCCCTCGGGTTTATTACAACAACCAGAAATACCCGAATGGAAGTGGGAGCGGATAACCATGGATTTCATAACAAAGTTACCCAAGACAACAAGCGGACTCGACACCATTTGGGTAATTGTCGACAGGTTAACTAAGTCAGCACATTTCCTACCGATCAAAGAGACGGATAAATTGGAGAAGTTAACAAGGACATACCTCAGAGAAATTGTACGACTGCATGGTGTGCCCATATCCATTATCTCGGACCGAGATAGTAGATTCATCTCAAGGTTCTGGCAGTCGCTACAAAAAGCTTTGGGGACAAGACTAGACATGAGTACCGCTTATCACCCACAAACCGACGGCCAGAGCGAGAGAACTATACAAACCCTAGAAGACATGCTGAGAGCTTGCATAATCGATTTTGGCAAAGCATGGGACACGCATCTACCATTGGTCGAGTTCTCGTACAACAATAGCTACCACACCAGTATCAAGGCTGCCCCGTTCGGAGCCCTCTATGGCCGCAAATGCAGGTCACCTTTGTGCTGGGCCGAAGTGGGGGACACGCAACTAGCAAAAGAACAAGCAACTGACAACACGGTCACTGGACCAGAAATCATAAGGGAGACTACGGAGAAGATTGTTCAAATCCGAGAACGGCTAAAAGCATCAAGAGATAGACAAAAGAGCTATGCAGATAAGAGACGCAAACCCTTGGAATTCCAAGTTGGAGACCGTGTCCTACTCAAAGTCTTGCCTTGGAAAGGATTAATACGCTTCGGAAAACGTGGAAAACTGAACCCTAGATACATCGGACCATTCGAGATCCTTGCCAGGATCGGTCCAGTGGCATACAAACTTAGACTACCTCAGGAACTCCACAACGTACACCCTACCTTTCACGTATCGAATCTGAAGAAGTGCTTATCCGACGAGACCCTTGTCGTTCCTCTAGACGAAATTGCAATAAATGAAAACCTCCAGTTTGTGGAGGAACCAGTAGAGATCATGGATCGGGAAATCAAAAGGACTAAACAAAGCCGAATACCCATTGTAAAGGTCCGCTGGAACGCCAAGCGAGGACCTGAATACACCTGGGAACGCGAGGATCAGATGAAAAAAAAGTACCCGCATCTTTTTCCTAAAACTGTAAACTCTATCTTAGATTAAATTTCGGGACGAAATTCCCTTAACAGGGGGATGATGTGACAACCCTATTTTTCCCAAAAAGCATTGTAAACACTCGAAAGCTAAAAAGCAACGAAATTAACCTCGAAAATAAAGTGTTCAAGTATCTAAGTTGGGATACATCAAATATTAGATATCATGCCAAGGTTTCCAAAAACATAAAGAACGCTCAAAACCGGGTTATATTGAAGAAATTATAACCACTCGTATATTTACGACACGACGTTAAAACATTATTTGACATAAAAAGTAGAACCTCAATAAAATACATTTTAGCCTTAAGTATCTAAACCAAAGTCGTAGATCTCATTGAAAGGTGAGCGTACATAAAAAGATCGCCCAAATTGGACCTCGTATGAAGAAGTTACGAATTTTCAAAGTTTCGTAACAGTAGTAGAGGGCTAAAAACTCAGATTGAAGATCGAGTGTTATTTAGCTATCGCCACCTAAACGGAAGTTGAAGATCTCCTCAGTGGTAATAAAACAATAAAAAGACAAACGAAAACCGACGTCGAATAAAGAACCTATGAATTTTTAACGAACTTTAGGAGGCCCGGCCTATTAAAAATATATCATTAAAAATAAAGTCAAAACTAGCCGACGGAGTCTAAAGGAAAGTTGTAGAGCATAATCTCACCTACGCGTGGATATAAAGAACGCGAAAAACGGAGCTCGTACGCGAAAGTTACGGAATTTAGAAGTCGGAAGCAGGGATTACGCCCCGCGTACTAGACCCAGAGTCGAGTCTCATCGACCCGCCCAAGCTACGCTCGGCTAGACCCAGTAGTCCCATCGACCCGCCCAAGCTACGCTAGCTAGACCCGAGTCGTAAGCCATGACGCCACTTTACGCCCCGCGTACTCCGGAAGAACGCGCCGCGTACGGGGTTTTCCATCCCTATAAGTAGAAGGCATAAGCTTTGAGTTTAAACACACATTCACAAACCTCCAGATACTCTCACATTCTTCTAAAGCTCCAGAGACCATTCCATCACCTCGGTTTCCGCACTCGACCCCCGACGAAAGATTTACGCTGCAGAGATCCCCGAAGAGCCTGACGACACAACCATCCGCGGTCGAAGTTTTGCTCAAACCTAGCCTCTCTCTTCAAACTTAACGAGTGAGTTCATACCCCTACTTTTCAATTCTTTTCATGTTTTAGGGGGGGAATACAAGTACATTATGAGTCGAAGTATCGTTTTTATAAACATCTTTATGCTTAGAAGGCTATTATATCACCAAGTTATTGTTACTAAATGAAAACATACTTTTGAGAAGCTATAACGAACATAGCTAACAAGTTATTCATACACTTTACGTATACATCTTGACAAATGAAATACTTTCAAATGAAGTAAAGTCTGTTATCATCGTAAATCTGTTTATACCTAGTAATGTGAGACAGCTTCACGTACGTTCGAGTATGCATTATTAAGTCCTGTATTATATACCATAATCCCTTGTAGGGGGAGCGTGATACTTGTGTATAGATCTATACGGGATTGACAATCCCACACCTAAGCTGTTAGCTACAGCTAGGCCGGTAGGCCTGGGGTGACAAATGTCATAACAGTTCCAACGCCTGAAGAACGTTGTTACAGGCCATCATTGTCAATAGCATGGTTATAAAACTCACATAAAAGTATAAAAACAAGTTAGATTTACAAGATTCATACATGCATTTCAGTTTTCCATTTTATTGTTAATACAAATTTTATCATTATTATTCAAGTATGGAAAACACTAATGCACTCCAACACGGGAAACTTTTCAAATCATTTATAGAAAATATTGGATTTTCTGAAAACCTCGTTCATCGATTTACTATCAAAAACGGACATACTCTACAATGCAAAAACACTTATGAACTCACCAACTTAATTGTTGACACTTTTTCGAAACCACTTGTATTTCTCAGGGAATCAGTAATTCAGGTAACCACCAGCTTTTGGAGAAGGAAACACTAAAGATGTTTTATTATTGAACATTTATTATCTCATTGTAATATTCTTTTGCTATTATGTATAACGCAAGAACATACGTTTTCATTATATATGTGATGGTTGTGTTACTTTCTTTACAATATTCAATAGTTGTGATACTACGTGAAGTTATCCACCCCCGAATGTTTCCGCCATTCTGGTTTGGGGGTGTGACATTCTCTCGGATTGCAAAACCTCTCACCATGTTGACACAGAAGGGCGTAACATTCGACTGGGAAGAGAAAAAGGAAAAGGCATTCCAGACCCTGAAGCGAGCCCTATGCACCACACCAGTATTATCCCTTCCAGAAGGAATAGAAGATTTTGTTGTATACTGCGATGCATCGAATCAGGGGCTCGGTTGTGTCTTGATGCAACGAGGTAAGGTCATCGCCTATGCCTCAAGACAGCTAAAGACACATGAGGTAAACTACACTACTCAAGACCTCGAGTTAGGAGCGGTCGTCTTCGCACTAAAAATATGGAGACACTACTTGTATGGAACGAAGAGCGTAGTGTACATTGATCATAAAATCCTTTAACACATACTGAACCAGAAAGAGCTCAACATGAGACAACGCCGATGGGTCAAGCTACTCAACGATTACGACTGCGAAATTCGATATCACCCGGGGAAAGCCAACGTGGTAGCAGATGCCCTAAGTAGAAAAGAGTATGCTGGTCGAAGAACCAAGTCATTAAGAATGACTGTCCATTCACACCTATCCGCACAGATCAAGGAGGCTCATCTTGAAGCCTTAAAGCCTGAGAATGTGACGGGAGAATCTCTGTGTGGAATGGATAAGTGTTTGGAGGTCAAGGGTGACAGAGCCTACTATTTCATGGATCGAATCTGGACTCCACGCCACGGAGGTTTCAGAGATTTGGTCATGAAGGAAGCACACAACACTCGATACCCCGTCCACCCAGGTTCGGATAAGATGTATCTGGATCTCAAAAAGCTATACTGGTGGCCTAACATGAAAGTAGAGATAGCTACCTTCGTGAGTAAGTGCCTTACTTGCGCGAAGGTCAAAGTCGAATACCAGAAGCCATCAGGCCTCCTTCAACAACCGGAGATACCGAAATGGAAGTGGGAGCGAATCACGATGGATTTCATAACGAAGTTGCACAAGACAACGGGTGGGTTGGATACCATTTGGGTCATCGTCGACAGATTGACCAAGTCTGCACACTTCCTACCCATCAAGGAAACGGACAAGATGGAGAAACTCACAAGAACATACATTAAGGAAATAGTACGGCTGCATGGCGTCCCTATATCTATTATCTCAGATAGAGATACTAGGTTTACCTCGAGATTTTGGCAATCACTACAAAAGGCACTAGGGACGAGGCTGGATATGAGTACATCCTACCACCCACAGACTAACGGGCAAAGTGAGAGGACGATCCAAACCTTAGAAGATATGATGCGAGCTTGTGTGATCGACTTCGATAAATCGTGGGATACACACTTACCTCTTGTGGAGTTTTCCTACAACAATAGTTATCATACGAGCATCAAGGCAGCTCCATTCGAAGCCCTCTACGACCGAAAGTGCAGATCCCCTTTGTGCTGGGCTGAGGTGGGTGACACTCAGTTAGCTAAAGGACGAGTTCCTGATAGCGCGCTCACTGGTCCGGAGATCATTCGAGAAACGACCGAGAAGATTGTTCAGATTCGCGAACGATTAAAAGCCGCTAGGGATCGACAAAAAAGCTACGCAGACAAGCGAAGAAAACCCTTGGAATTCCAGGTGGGAGACCGAGTCCTTTTGAAGGTCTCGCCCTGGAAGGGCACGATACGCTTCGGAAAGCGTGGAAAGCTGAACCCAAGGTACATAGGGCCTTTTGAGATTCTCGCCAGAATCGGCCTGTAGCTTACAAACTCAACCTACCCTACGAGCTAAGTAACATACATCCTACCTTCCACGTCTCAAACCTGAAGAAATGCCTGTCCGACGATACTCTAGTGATTCCGCTTGACGAGATCGAGGTCAACGAGACCCTCAACTTCGTGGAAGAGCCTGCAGTTATTATGGATCGAGAAGTAAAACGAACGAAACAAAGCCGCATCCCAATTGTGAAGGTTCGGTGGAATGCCAAGCGGGGACCGGAATTCACTTGGGAGCGCGAGGATCTAATGAAACTCAAATATCCCCATCTCTTCGCTTAGTAGTACTGTAATAGCTTATCTGTTGAATTCTAAATTTTGGGACGAAATTCCCCTAACGGGGGGATGATGTGACAACCCAACGTTATTCCGTTATATAATATCGTTTTTGCTAACAGAATATGTCGTTTTATAAAAAGTTCCGTAATCTGGAGTCATCAAATAAATAAATAAATATATATTTATTTATTTATATTTCATGTGATCATTATCATAGTAAATTAAATATAACTCGTTAATGTTATTTACATTTAATGGAATAAAGTTATATTATTCAACCACTTAACCCGGGTAAAAAGTTTAAACCCCGTTAAACTTTAGCATCGGGTAGCTGTGTATTGGGTGCAACACCCGAGACCTATATAAGGAAGGTGTAACACTTCCTTGAACCCTTTTACCACTCAAACACCTCTCTCTCACTACTTCCTCTCTCTAGCTCGTTTTCGGCTCCAAAACCGCAAATCCCGCCTCCAAAACGTAAGATCTTCAACCCTAACTTGTTCTAAACTTGTATCATTGTTATTATAGCTTAAAAATCACATGATTGGGGTATGATAAAGGAGTTTACGGCCTAAGAACCTCCTTAGGCCGTAAACACCCAAAAGTTGGCCAAAAGTCCCAAATTTCCTTCTTTTAAGCTTCGATACTAGTTAGGGATTTTACCTAGGAGTCTTTGAGCATCAAAACCACAAATTTTAGGGCATTAAAGAGGGTTTACGGCCCAAGCACATGCTTAGGCCGTAAACACCCTTTTTCCATGTAAAATTCCCCAAAAACCCTTCCAATGCATGTTTAGGCTTCGGATATGATTTTAGGAAATTCCATTTCGAGTTTGGGACCATTAAACATCACATTTTGAGGGGTAATTTAGAGTTTACGGCCCAAGCATAGGCTAGGACCATAAAATCCCCCAAACCTCACCAAATAAGTGTTTAAACCCCCTAATTAGCCGTAGACCTTCACTAGAAATTTAAAGGGGTTGATTTAAGGGCCTTAGCACCAAAATTGGGGAGTGAACAAGAGTTCACGGCCAAGCCATGAGGCTTACGGCTGTAAACTCCCAAGGAGTGGCCTTTGGGTCGTAAACTCCAAGGGAGTAAACTCTTGGACTCCCTAGTACCCTCTTTTTGGCCTTGTACAATCCCCGAGAACTACTTCTAACCCATAAGACCTCAAAATCGATTTTAGGATATGTAGATGTTTTAATAAAAAGTATAAGTGACTAATTACTTGTAAAACATATATCTCATATGTTAATAGGGACTTAAAAGG
Organism: Lactuca sativa; assembly: GCF_002870075.4. Classification (NCBI taxonomy): domain Eukaryota; kingdom Viridiplantae; phylum Streptophyta; class Magnoliopsida; order Asterales; family Asteraceae; genus Lactuca; species Lactuca sativa. The sequence continues at coordinate 116,549,615 of NC_056631.2, forward strand.
TGTACAAGTCCTTAATTGACACCAAATGCTCAACCGACAATTTCACCCGATTTACCCGATTTCCTCGATTTTAGGTGAGTTCATACCCCTTAATGAACCTTTCTAATGTTTTCATATGTTTTAGGAGGGGGGGATACAAGTCAAATATACATTTTTATGGAAATCAATCACATGTGATTTACTATCTGTAGTCCAAATCACATGTGATTTATCACTATGCTTTATAAAAGAACTTTACGCTTTCAAAACTACTTTGGAAAAATAAAGTATTTTCTAAATGCTTTCTTTGGTCAAGATTTTTATTAAATTACTTTTCTTATAAAATGTATCTACAATAATATATTTATATAAGTAAGACTTGAAGGACTTAGGACCGATAGCTCGCCTTATTTCTTGTTCTTGTTTGATGTGGGGTTAGGGTATTTGTTATCCGTCCGACTGTCATTGATTTCTTAGTTATATATCATGTATATTGGTGTTAGATACGAGCATTTTCATCTCATTCGATGCCTATATTACTTAATTGCCAAGAACCATACACACTAAGTTAACTATAATAGGTATAGTTAAGGTCACTACTACTTGTTACCGCTACTACTATACATACTATAATTCATACCATTACAAAATGATACATGAATAAGAGAACACACTATGAACTACATAAAAGACTACTACACTATATTACAAGAGAAAGCACTAATCCGGAAGATAACACACTAACTCTCTACAAGATACTCTACGCGCTACATACTGTGACCAGAGCTTTCCGGAAGGAAGGCGATGCTACATGTATAGATCTATACGGGGAAGACACTATTAAATCCCGACTATTAACTTCAGTCCGAGCCAAGCAAGCCCAGGGATGGCACTACTTCACTACACTGTGTATGACCGGGAAGGTAATGGGATCCTCTATTCCTCACACTATTGGTCGCATAAAAGGAATACACTATATCCACACTAAACTACTAAGACTAAAGTCTCAGTTAATATCCCGAAGCAAATAAGTATCTATTACTAATGGAAGTTCGCACCACTATCACTGTCAACAGGCATAACTTTTCTTTTATCTACACTACATATTGGAGATTTAGTACCACACTTTTACAACAAACAGTTTTCAATGATAAAACTTACATGCAACTTAGAGTTTTTCACTTACGATGTATTTTCTGGAAAATATAGGATTTTCTAGAGTTTTCTACTAATTATAAATGTACATTGCAGCTTTTCACACAATATGTTCTAATACATTTTATACGTTAACCACACTAAATTCTTATGAACTCACCAGCTTTATGCTGATACTCGTTTTCAAAATAACTTGTATCCTCAGGTCAAAGATAGACAGGTACAGGTGCAACATTTTGGAGAAGATGGAGCATACAAGATCCATCTCTTATTTTTGTATTACTTTTGGTGTCCATTGAAACTTTACAGAACACACTTGTAATTAAACTCACTATGTAATGAAATGGTTGTATGTTTCTTGTTTTTACTATTATGCAATTGTGATGATACTGTACATGACGTCCTCCACCCCGAAACGTATTCCGCTGTTATCGGTTTTGGGGTGTGACAGCTGCATTCTATTTGAGGTATCAAGTTTATACCTTGCTTTGTTATTGTTTAGATCTCTCTGTCTTGGGGTTTTATCTTGATTTTTGGCTCATTGATGGATTGTCCAAGGAGTTGAGTCTTTTATGGGTTGTCATGTTAGATCTGGCCATTTTGTGGCCACATTTGGCTTAAACTTGCAAGCTTTATTATGTTCTAGGACCCATTCATGAATTAAGTCCTTTATTAAGCCCTTCTTGAGCTCTAGAGCTTCTTTTTAGCATGCATGGACGTCAAGTTGGAAACTTTATGTGATTTTCTAGCCTTTGGATGTCAGATCTGCATTTTGGGACTATGTCTTTGGAGATTAAGATCTTAATGGGTTAATCCCTCACTCTAATGAGCATAGGGTTTTGGTTTTGACTCATTTTGGTGGTTCCTAAGGGTAAAGTTAGAAACTTTACCCTTCTAGACATCATTTTGGTGGAGATCTGAGCTTTTGAGCTCCTAGATTCGATGGAAACAACTTAATCCATTAAGCTGTTACATTTATGGCTAACTCGGCACATATGGTTTTTACCGATCTAGCAAAAGATGAAGAAACACGACGTGTTGAAGGACGACACGATGTGTTTGGTCAACTCGGACCGTTGACTTGGACTTTTGACTTTTATCTTTGACAAAGTTTGATCTATAAGGGGTTTTCAGGCATTTTGAGTTGTATTTAAGGAATTGTTTCTATTTTATGGGTTGAGTAGAGCTGATATTCAGAGCCAAAACCTAGTCAAGTATCGTTCGGTATCAGAGGTGAGTCTTTTGACTACACTCATGGGCCAAAGGCACCAAGGCCGACCCATTATTTGATATGAGATGTTTAGTCATTAAGTATGCAATGGTTTGCTAATTGATCTATGTATAGACTTATGTGAAGACCATGGGAGGAGCCCATGGTACTTGGCAAGAGCATGGGGGGAGTCCATGGCTCGGGGATACAAGACCATGGGGGTAGTCCATGGCATTCTAAATGAAGACCATGGAGGGAGTCCATGGAAACTTATATATATTTGTATGCATGGAAACATGTGATTATGTGTTTCATGTGTTTTAGGAAACTCACTAAGCATGCGCTTATAGTTTTTTTTGGGTGATTCAGGTACTTCTGGTTCTAAGGGCAAGGGTCGGGCTTGATGGTGCGACATGTATTCTCTAGTATTGCTACACTTAGTTGTGATACTCTCATCTTTTATAAAACTACGGTTATGTAATGAGATTTTTGGAAACAATGGTGGTTGATATTTATATTTATAAAAGCTAAAATTTTCTATAAAATTTTGGGTTGTTACATGAACCATCCAAGGTCCATAAAAAAGTATAGCTAGGGCCATAGCCTAAAAATATAGGCTGACAAATCGAAGAAAGGATGAACCCCAAGCTCGTGAGCGCGAACTCCCAGGCCAAAACCAAAAAACTTTGGCTAAGTATGAATCCTCAGTCGTTGAAGGAAACAACTTTCCCCTATCAAAGGGAAACATCATTCGAGTCTTAACACCCTACATAGCATGTTGGAGTCACTCTCTATAACATCCCAAAAATCGAGGGTAAAAAATTCATTTTTAACATATATAGATTCAACATCCATTTGCATTTATCAAACATTAATGTATTTCAAATTAAAATAATTATCAGAGTAATTCCTAAAATCATAAGTTACGGAAAAACATAGGTATGCGCACTGCGATCAAGCCAAACCCTTCCTTTTCGAACCGGAAGTACCTAAAACCATAAACCACAAACTGTAAGCACAAAGCTTAGTGAGTTCCCCAAATACCACATACCACACATACCAATCAATCCATAAATAAAATTTATATCATTAAGCCATACTTATCATACATATATCATAATCAATAAAAGTGCTATGTGCCATCCATAGTCTTGCCATTATGACACGAGTCGCCTCGTGGTCTTCCTTGCCAGGCTGGGGGCCAAAACCCTGGGTCTTACAGACTAGTGCCAAGAGCCACCTCTTGGTCTTCCATGCAAGCATCACAAAGACAACTAGCATACAATCTACAACTACTTAACTAATAATTGCCAGAGCTCAGAATCTAGTCTTTCATATAGAATGCTAGGAGCCGCCTCCTGGTCTTTCATACAACATGCCAAGGGTTATCCCCGGGTCTTCCTACAAAACATAACCAAATGGGCAGGCATTGGTGCCTTCGGCCCATAGAACAGTGAGGAGACTCAACTCGAATACTGAAGCTCTCTGCAAGAAATCCCTAGGTGCTGCCCTGACGATACCTCCGATCTATCAGTTGAAAATAACACCCAATTATAAATTCTTAGGCCCACCCTCCATACTTGGGGTAAAATGACCATTTTACCCCTGACCCAACATGAACCAAAACTGAGGCCAAAGTCCAAATGATCCACAAAGGCCTGCTAATGGCCCAATTTTCCAAATTGGGCCCAACCCCATATGGGCCTTATCCTAAGCCCATAATTTCCTTAGTTACAATTCAGATTACCTCAAGTACCCCCTTAGGACAAACTTGGTCAAACACAAAAGTCAAAAGTCAAGGTCAACAATCAGTGTTGACCCAACTCGTCGTGTTGTCCCTTCAAGACATCGTGTTTCCCCATCAACTTCGATTCGGGAAAAACCAAGCCAGCACGCCGTGTTGACCAACAAACACGCCGAGTTCGCCTAAGACCCAACAACTTAATACATTAAACTGCCTTCATTGAATCCAAGAGCTCCAAAGCTCAGATCTTGACCAAAATGAGATCTAGAAGGGTAAATTTTCCAACTTTACCCCTAGGAACCACCAAAATGGGTCCAAACCCAAACCCTAGACTTAAAAGAGTGAGGGCTTAACCATTAAGCACTTAATTTTCAAAGACAAAGCCCCAAAATGCAAATCTGACATCCTAGAGCTGGAAGACCTCGTAAAGTTGCCAACTTTACATTCATGCATGCCTAGGAGAAGCTCAACTGCTCAAGAAGGGCTTAATAAGGGAATTAATGCATACATGAGGCCTAAAATCTTTTAAAGCTTGCACCCTTCTACTAAAGGAGTCCATGAAAACCCCAGATCCAAAAGAATAAGGATTTGGGACGTCCTAATCCCAACATCCATCCAAACCATGGCTAAAACATAACAATTTAACCCAAAAGAGATATCTAAGCATCTAGCAATCAAGATAAGAACTTGATACCTCAAACTCCATGCAAAATGGGTAGTGGTTCTAGATCCAAGACTTCCTTTTACAAGCTTAGAAATTTCAAGATCTTCTAACTCCTTCACAATGCACAAAATGAACACCAAACTTTCTTCCAAGGCTCAAATGCTTGACAATGGAGGCTATAACTCGTTTTAGGATTTTGATAACAATGGAGGCTGATAAGGAGGCCAGCCAAAGGTACTTAAGGCCTTTAAATAGGGTGTAACACCCAAAAATTAGGGTTTCCTTCCCAGCTGCCAACACTCCATGTTGAGGCACCTCAACACGTTGTGGTGGCTCATTTAATCTTCGCGATTCTTCCATCCTAGACACGTTGTGTTGGTTCCTTCAAAACGTCGTGTCTAATCCAAAAAGAGGATTTACTCCTTAACAATTTCTTCTCAAGATTTTGGGCATTACAACTCTCCCCCACTTAAATTAGATTTCATCCTCGAAATCGCTCCTTACCAACACTCGTAACAAAACGAACAACTTGAGGAATGCAACCAAAAATTCTGTGCATAAAACAATTTTCTTAAGACAATTGAAACTTCCATCCCGAAGAAAAACAAACTCTGAGCCCCCGCAGGAAATTGCTTCTACCCTTTCCGAAACCTGGAATCTGCATTGGTCTAACTCCCAGACAGACCGCCCATGCTGAACAACTCCATGCCAAACTCTCAACGCATAATAGACCAAACATAACACTTCCAACCCTGATAATCTTGATGCTACCAACAGAATAAATTCACGGGCCATAACTAGATGCAGAACACCCATACTTAATAGATGGCTCCGATAATCCTTCGAGTAGAAGATCCATCACTGCAACGGTTTGAATCAAACGAGAGATGCGCAACAGGATCAAATTAATTACTCTGAGATTATTTAATCCCACTGTAAGAGGCTTATCATCTCCCAATCAACAAGTTACCCCATACACAAGGATCCCAAATCACTACTACTACTACTTGAAACGACACACCACCTTCTAGTTGCTTTCCATAGCAGCTGAGACCTCCCTGATTCCAACTTGTCTGCTAACTATCTGGAATATCGGACTCCCGCTCGGTTGCTCAGCCAAAAGACACTCACATGGTCGCCCCACCTGACTTCCGAAAGAAAACCTCGACTGACAATAATTACCCGAACCATCACGACACCAACCCAATGCTAAACTAAACGCTTCAAGACCAAATGTAGCCTTATCTCATACCTGGTCTCCCGCGACCTACCACTTCCTGATTCCAAACATGTTGTGGCCCTCCCACATCCTTGCGAACAGACTTACCTTAGCCTAAACCATCTGAAGAAATCCGTGAGCAAGTCACAGATTTGCCACAATGTCACCGATGTACAGGGACCGATGAATGCTACGGGCCACCATGCAGTCTTACAACACTTCCCACACTAACTAACCGCTAGTGAATGCTAGGGGCCACCCCCATAGTCTTACAACACTCCTATTCTAACTGCTAAGTAGTGAATGCTATGGGCCACCCCACAGTCTTACATCACTTCCACCTTACCACAACTGTCGCCAAAGCCTTACCACTAATCTATCAATTCGAACACATCCAAATTCGAACACGCACTCGACCCAACACCTGTGCTGAAATCGAGTCATGACTGAAAACCCAACCTGGGTCCCCCAAATCCTACTATCAAACACCAAGAAGACACAAACCTAATGTTTGGAAGTTTCCTGAACTTCCAACTCACACAATCCTCAATCCAGACAACCACTTACCCCCCTCCCAATGTGAATGCAAAACTCATCCTAGTTTCACACCTGCTTCTATCCTGAATACCTGAACGGTTCTCCCATACTTTGATTCGAATCAGTCCTCACAGCACACGAGAATTAAAGGATTCCTAATCCTTCTTACACTTCAATGATCAATCTGCTAACAACCGGTGCTTACCAATGCTAGTATTCCATCACTATCCATCCCAAAGACCGCACAACCCCTGAAGACCAACTGAACACTTCCTGAATCCCAACAATACTGATAACCCCAGATGCTTAAAATGATACAATACTCAAATCTTGAAACCCTCAGAACTGATGCCCAGACCAAAACCTCAGCAATAGACCACTTCCCTTGGCACCCTAAGAGCCAACCAAGAACAACTAGTAAAACCACTGAATCCTAACATTACTGGAGAAGTAACCCACTGAATCCTGACCATAAACCCTCCATACAATGCTCCTGAACCAATCTCGACTACAAAATAGAATAACAACTGAACACTTGGATCTTGCTATACGAGAGACGACCCCGCACTACACTACTAATGATTCATGACATGCAATACAAATGGCATATAACATTTCTTGAAGATATAGCTCAAACATATGAAGAGAAATAAACCAAAGATACACTTACCCAAACCAATGCAAGAATGGAAAACAACATAAATACTAGGGGTTTTCGCGGTGTCGTTTGGTGCGGTTTAGAGTTGAAACCACAAACCGCACCACATATACGGTTTGACATTTTAGGAAACCGCAAACCGCACCACGAAGGTTTAAAACCGCATTATGTGGTGCGGTTAGATGCGGGCGGTTTATGCAGTTTGACGAAGATCTCAACTTTTAATATTATGCATTTTTAGTTCAACGTAAAAAGTTAATTTAATTTCTTGTATTGCAAGATATAATACGCAAAATCTATATATGGATATAACAGTTAGTCGAAATAACATAAGTTGCATTTGTTTTAACCACATGCACACAGTTCACATCAGATCAGAAAACAAGCTAAATAACTTGACACTATATACAAAAAGTTAATGCGTATTACATCTAAATTCATTACCCATGAAACCAAATTCTTATGGTTCTTCATGTTTTTGTGCTTTGTACACTATATATATATATATATATATATATATATATATATATACACACACACGCACACACACACACACACACATATTGTGCGGTGAGGTTTGAACCGCGGTTTTATGATTGGGAACCACAAACCGCACTTCATAGTGCAGTTTAGCATAATTTCAAACTGTAAACTGCACCACACTAGTTCTAAATCGCGTTATGCGGTGCAGTTTGATGCGGTGCATGCAGTTTGGGCGGTTTGATGCACACCCCTAATAAATACTGATAAAAACCATGAAGAAAGCAAAAGATAACATACCCACAATGTCACCTACTAGAGTCTTATCCTCCCCTGTCTGACACTGCAATGTCTGGCTCCTCTACGTTGGGTCTCCTTCCCTACCTTCTCATTCATCGGTGATCCTCAAATTAGTCGGAGCAGGCTCACTCAGTGCTCCTCCCCTCAACATCGGACAATCGACCTTCTTGTGGCCCACCTGATCGCAGAGAAAATATAACGAGCTTCCCACCTGAGGACAATCCCTGCTGACGTAACCAACCCTGCCACACTAGTAGCAGCCCAAACCCCTGGAATGACAAACTCCACCACGCAGTTTCCTGTACATGCTACACTGACCCTGGCCTTGCTGGCCCCTCAAACGCTGCTCAGAAGTCTTGGGTCTCTTACCGGGACTCTCGAATATATGCACCTGATCTGATCCCCTCTTCCCAAGGTGCTCCAAATCGATCTCCCGTTGTCGGGCTCTAGAAACTATATCATTCAGGGTCTCGCGCCCTGAAATACTCACAAACTCCCTAATGTCATCCCGCATCATATCATGATACCTCACCTTCTTTATTTCCTCATCTGCTGCATATTGCGGTACCAATAAATTCCTCTCCCAGAACTTGGCAGTGATCTCTACGACGGTCTCAGTAGTCTGGTGGAGGTCTATAAACTACTGCGCTAACTACTGCACCTCAATCGCCGGTGCAAACTCAGGTTGAAACCTGGTCGAGAAGTCATCCCATGACATAACATCGACAACATCATCACCCAACTCACTACTAACCTCTTCCCACCACTCTCGTGCCCTGTCCTTCAATAGGAAGGAAACATATTTGACCTGCACCTCCTCAGGGCAGAAACTCGTCCGGAACCCGTTAGCCATATTCGCTAACCACCTCCTACTGAAAATGGGGTCCCTCACCCCATGGAACGTAGGAGCTCCACAAACACAGAACTCCCAGAAAGAAAGAGTGCGAGCTCCAATGATAGCCATAACCTCCGCACGGAACGCGCCCAAACGTTCATCTAATATCGATACAGAATTTTTAAGTACACTTGTTTCTTACCGCAAGATTTACATTCAATTTATACCAACCAACCTCCAACGCTGACGTACCTATTCTTGTAGAGTATTCCACAAATTATTTTCAT